>NW_013665765.1:580479-585492 GCF_000517525.1 Limulus polyphemus
GATAATTAAACAAATAAAACACTAAACAGTAATCATGGGGAGAAACTACAGCAAGAAAACACAACGAAAAAAAAGAAGGTAAAATCAGTAATATACACAATGTTGTATATCATAAGTGTCGTAATTTTGTTTATTATGAAAAACTCTGATCTTTCACTTTACATCTATACGTTTTTAACAACCGTTACTATGATCGGATTTTTAAATTATATAACAGAACTCCTTATGCATGGAAAAGGTGCATTTATGCATATAACTGTTGATCCTGAGGAGCGATTTTGATGTATTTTTATCTGTTTAAAATGTTTCAGTTGTCATAATCTAAACTTTGCCATTGACATTTTAGGTGTATGATGCATATCAATAAACGTTTCGAAGGATATTACCTTGTATGGCCGCAATAACTTAAGCCTACAACATCTCGTTCAATATCACCAACAATTATTTTCCTGTACTTTTCATTTTTGAATTCTTTGCTGGTTAATGGACTTCTAAACCACCTTGTATATAATGGTTTAATGTATAACGATGTGTGACGAAATAAACGCTTTTTTTCACAGTTGGATGCGAAGATGAACAATTTATATAACTCTAAACAAAAATGCTTGAAGGTATATATTTTTTCCTCGAAGGATTAAGTGTGTCTGACTTTATCACTGAAAGTTTTTTTTCCCTTTGATTAGAAAGCAAAGCTTTTCACAAGAAAGCATTTTTCGTTTAGGATCAATATTTCACGTTATAAATGTAGAATCAGCTGTTTTCAATCTAAGTTCAAACGTAAAGTTTTGTAATGTACAAGATAGAACTAATATGAAAAAATACGCCTCTCTAAAACTTTTGACTACATTTCATTGTTTTATCGCATCTGAAATTCCACACCAGCATCTTATAAGATTCTCAGTAGTTCCATGGGAAAGCTCAAAACAATCCATAGACTCTTTACTATGGCCCTCAGAGGCTTATATGTTATCATACAAGTCTTAGATACAATAATATTGGGTTGAGCCTTAAGTGCAATCATACTTGTGTGGAAATGAAAACAAGAGAACAAACTTTATAAGGAGCCTTAATCGTGGAATTTGCAATTTTTATCCATTTTTCACGTAACCGCTGGGTACTACTGGGGAAATACATAGCTATATCAGGTTAAAATGCTTGTTGTGAACATGATAGTGAAGGTGAAAACATTCAGAGCACAATATATATATATATATATATATGCGTGTGTAACTTTTAAAATTACCTCTGATACCTCAAAATTCCTGCTCCTTATATACTCTATAAATAACAACAGTGTAAACCAAAAGAAAACACAGTATATAACATTACTTACATAACCCTGACTAAGCCATCTTCAGTAAAATTGTCAATGACAATGTTTAGACGATTCTGGCAAATTCAGAGAATAGTTAGAAGTTGAAATGTGTATTTTTATCTCCGCAATATAGATATTCACAAGTTCTATAAGTTAACATTTAAATTGCTATTGTTAAAATTCGGAAATGTCTATTCACGCTTTGAAATTCACGGAAATATTCTGACCAACATTTGCAGCTCGACAAGTGTGTGTGTAAGTGAATTCACATACCACTTGACACGGGTGATGAGATGCTATATTACTTCCTTGTTGATGCAGGATGGAACAAACGACTGCCACGTGTTTTTACTTCTTACCTTCCACAACCTTTCCACTTTCACATGACAGCCCCAACTTAACTGCTTGTGACAGGTTTCTTCAGTTGAAACTTTGGTCCTGCTTTGTTCCTCATTCTGTGTGTAATAACACTAAAAGTACCAACTAGCCTTTCTAAACGTAAGCGACACCGTTCGGCCTCGTTAACTTAAAATGTACAGGATAACGTTTGAAGTAAGGATCTGATAACCTTTTTTTAATTTTTCATATCTTTAAATATTCGCTATCCTTTTTTATTTACCCATCAGTAATTTAATGATTCCTGTTGTTACTTCCTTTATCGCTTCATGAATTTAGCTAAATTCTACAGATAAAGTTTTACAAAGGGATTTCAGTAAGGAAAAACAAATGTAAAAGATAAATAAAATACACTGTTTTCTATATTCGAGCTAAACATTTCGCTGCTGCGCCAGTGTGTCATTCACTTGTTTCATATTGTTATGTGTATGTTTGTTACAGAGTAAATGTTTTGAGATGTATTAACAATAATTCCTAACTTCACAATTTATATCCTAACTAGTTAATAAAACATTACCTTTTCTCATTAAGTCATTTTGAACACAAACACCTAACTTATACGATGTAGCAGACAGTTTCATATATAAAAGAATACAGATGGAAGTTAGTAATAATCACATAAATGTTAAATGAATATGCCAAACCATTAATGTAACAGCGGCAGCGTGTCTCAATGGCTTCACGCTTCGGATGATTGCAAGTTCGAGGCTGGCTCGCGTCATGCTGTCGTGTCCTTGAGCAAGATACTTTACCCTAATTGTTTCACGATCCTCAGCTCCATGATGGGTGCTAGCTGTTAGGCAGGGAGTAACCTGCGATGGACCAGCATCCCATCTAGGCGTAATGTGATTACTATTCTCATCACCTGCACCAATTAAACGGGACTTCAGCACCGGATCCTCTGTTCAATCTCGACATAGGAGGGAATATTACATTGATAAACGGGACTTCAGCACCGGATCCTCTGTTCAATCTCGACATAGGAGGGAATATTACATTGATAAACGGGACTTCAGCACCGGATCCTCTGTTCAATCTCGACATAGGAGGGAATATTACATTGATAAACGGGACTTCAGCACCGGATCCTCTGTTCAATCTCGACATAGGAGGGAATATTACATTGATTTTATTAACTTAATACCCATATCTGATCTATAATTTGCATCATCTCCACTCAAAATAATAGACATTCTCTTCAACTATTAAAATGCACAAGGAACGGAAAACAGCAAAATATTTCCTTCATACTCATTTTCTAATTAAATGTGACTAAATTAATTAGATTTTAAGGTTCAAAATTTAAAAGGGTACTATATGCTAGATTGATAGTATTATTGTGCCAAATTTGTAACAAATTATTCCTCAGGCATTCCTTGATAATAGGAAAAGAAGAGCAGCAGTGGAATTTATTCTTAAGTTGTCTTGAAGAAATAATTAACATGTTCAACAAACATTTCCTACTCTAAAGTATAACCGGTAGTATTGGAAGGGGGTGAGAATGGGTGTGTGAGCATGGGCGTCTGCAGACGTTTTTCCAAGGGGGGGGGGGCAAAGTAGTGTGAAATTGTGAATTTAATAAAACATTCATATCATATGCTGAATGAATAAAGAAAGAGTTATGTTTCTCATTTTTCAGGTGGGGCAAGTGCCCACTCTTGCCCCCTCTGCGGACGCTCAAGAGTGTAAGTTTCAATAAACCAGCCTTTGTACTCCCTGTGTTGTAAATACGATCTCTGGCATTACATCCAATACAAGTGAAGTTAAGCCTATTATAAAGTAATATCATCTTTTGTAATAGGAAGTTGCCTTCTGTTAAAACATTTGTATTCGACTTTAGATGTGGATAATACACATTTTAATATTAACATTATTTTGTTCTAAATGAACTTGAAAGTTTATCCCAGGGAACGATAACTGTGTTCATATAAACTCTTAACTATCAACGTCTTTGTAACTGCGAAGACTTCCAATATTGTATTTAAAATTGTTCCCTGATGTAATGTTATTTTTTAATAGTATTTTAATAATTGAGTAGACCTTTTAACGTAAGGGATATATTATTTCTATGAGTATCAGTTCACAAAGTAATTAATTTTGAAAGGCTCTTTTTTATTTATAGTTCCAATTTCGCACCTTTTAGGTAGTGTTTTAAAGGTTTAAATGGAAATCAGTATCTTTGTTCCAAATGGCAAATGGCGCCACGCAAGGACATTCTGAGAGTACCATTGGAAATTAGCAACAACAAATAAACCGTTCTTATAATTTGTTGATGAAAATATCAAACAAAAATTTATCCATGCAAGTTATGTTTACTTCGGGCTTCATTTTTGGTATTGAGTTTTTTTTTTCAATGGCGTAGGTAAAAACCTGACATAAGAAAGCGTTCAGAATTTGAAATATAAGTGTTAGCTACTTCTAATAGATTAAGAAGTTTACTTAAGCCGTAATGTGGTAAACTTCTATCTTTAAACTGCTAATGTTAGGCACATAAGAGATTGTTCTGTAATTTTCACGTATATATTGATTAGCAATCATTTCTAACTAAAAAAGAAACTACCTACATAGTTCAGAGCTAAAAATTAAACCAGCAAATAATGTAGGCAATTTAATATATCCAATAAAGAGCAGGTAGCGTCAAAAAACAATTTAATGTGTCCAATAAAGAGCAGGTAACGTCAACAACAATTTAGTGTGTCCAATAAAGAGCAGGTAACGTCAAAAAACAATTTAATGTGTCCAATGAAGAGCAGGTAGCGTCAAAAAACAATTTAATGTGTCCAATAAAGAGCAGGTAATGTCAAAAAACAATTTAATGTGTCAAATAAAGAGCAGGTAGCGTCAAAAAACAATTTAATGTGTCCAATAAAGAGCAGGTAACGTCAAAAAACAATTTAATGTGTCAAATAAAGAGCAGGTAGCGTCAAAAAACAATTTAATGTGTCCAATAAAGAGCAGGTAACGTCAAAAAACAATTTAATGTGTCAAATAAAGAGCAGGTGGCGTCAAAAAACAATTTAATGTGTCCAATAAAGAGCAGGTAACGTCAAAAAACAATTTAATGTGTCAAATAAAGAGCAGGTAACGTCAAAAAACAATTTAATGTGTCAAATAAAGAGCAGGTAGCGGCAAAAAACAATTTAATATGTCCAATAAAGAGCAGGTAACGTCAAAAAACAATTTAATGTGTCAAATAAAGAGCAGGTAGCGTCAAAAAAACAATTTAATGTGTCAAATAAAGAGCAGGTAACGTCAAAAAACAATTTAATGTGTCAAATAAAGAGCAGGTAGCGTCAAAAAAC
>NW_013665765.1:586492-597150 GCF_000517525.1 Limulus polyphemus
AGGTAGCGTCAAAAACAATTTAATGTGTCAAATAAAGAGCAGGTAACGTCAAAAACAATTTAATGTGTCAAATAAAGAGCAGGTAGCGTCAAAAAACAATTTAATGTGTCCAATAAAGAGCAGGTAACGTCAAAAAACAATTTAATGTGTCAAATAAAGAGTAGGTGGCGTCAAAAAACAACATTTATAGCGATTAGAAGGAATTAATTCATCAGTTTGACCTCTTTGCTGTTATTGATAATTTTGGCCGTAATTCCAATAATATCTCCCGACATTCGAACAGTTTAAGAGATTTATATTAGTCCTAAGTCCATATTAGTAAACTAATGATGTAAATAATGTAAACGTGGGATATATACATATAATTAAAAATAAAAATAATAAAAATATATACTGTTAATGAAACTAATATTAAAGAAAGGATGAAATATAAGTTTACTTGTAAAACACATTAAAACTAATAGTTACATATAAAATGTTGTTACATATAAAATTCCCCAAGACCCTGTTACTCTAAAAAAGTACATTAAATGTTCTTTGTCGTTTAAGCTACGGTATTTAACACACTCATTTTTATGACACTCGCCCTTCAGATTCGTATAATAAAAACAAGACGATCTCGTACCTTGAGCTAGACTAATGTGAAAATTTATTGCGAGATTATACACATATTTCATAAAACTAAACACATGACAAATATATAGGAAATTTTCATATGATAAATTGATGAGAACACAAAGAAATTTCGCTTTTGATATGCAGTTTAGCACTTTAGCTGATACTTAAACACATTCAGACAAAATATTTTACTCTTAGGTATAAGTTGTATATGTAGGTCAATTAAATTTAGGACAGTGGTTTTATATGTAGGTCAAGTAAAATGCAGAACAGTGGTTGTGTACGTAGGTCAAGTAACATGCTGGACAGTGGTTGTATATGCAATTCAAGTAAAATGCAAGACAGTGGTTGTATATGTAGATGAAGTAAAATGCAGAACAGTGGTTGTTTATGTAGGTCAAGTAAAATGATAGACAGTGGTTGTATATGCAATTCAAGTAAAATGCAAGACAGTGGTTGTATATGTAGATGAAGTAAAATGCTAGACAGTGTAGGTCAAATACAATGATAGACAGTGGTTGTATATGTAGGTCGAGTAAAATACTAGACCTTAGTTGTATATGAAGGTCAAGTAAAATGATAGGCAGTGTTTGTATATGTAGGTTGAGTAAAATGATAGACAGTGGTTGTATATGCAATTCAAGTAAAATGCAAGACAGTGGTTGTATATGTAGTTCAAGTAAAATGCGGAACAGTGGTTGTTTATGTAGGTCAAGTAAAATGATAGACAGTGGTTGTATATGTAGTTCAAGTAAAATGATAGACAGTAGTTGTATATGTAGTTCAAGTAAAATGCGGAACAGTGGTTGTATATGTATGTCAAGTAAAATGATAGACAGTGGTTGTATATGTAGGTTGAGTAAAATGATAGACAGTGGTTGTATATGCAATTCAAGTAAAATGATAGACAGTGGTTGTATGTGTAGTTCAAGTAAAATGATAGACAGTGATTATATATATGCAGATCAAGTAAAATGAAAGACATTGATTGTATATGTAGGTCAAGTAATATGATAGACAGTGGTTGTATACGTAGGTGAAATAAAATACTGAACAGTGGTTGTATATGTAGGTCAAGTAATATGATAGACAGTGGTTGTATATGTAGATCAAGTGAAATGATAGACAGTGGTTGTATATGTAGATCAAGTAACATGCTGCACTCTGGTTCTACAGTTCAAATGAAGTGCTAAATGTTGATAATATAATAAATTCAGGTATTAGGCTGGACTCTAGTTGTATATGTAAGTCAAATATAACGCTGGACACTGGTTGTATTTGTAGGTTATGTAAAATTCTGTAGGTAAACTAAAATGGTAGTAGGTCAAGTAAAATATTAGACACTGGTTGTATGAGTAAGTCAAATAAAATGATGAACGCATGAGTTAATAAAAAGGCCAGGTAAAATGCTGAACTCTGGTTATACATGCAGAAAATGCAATCCACTCGAAACAGAGTAAACAGCCATTGTGTGTTAATACATTCTGTATAACTGTCAAGAAAGCTCTGGCATAATGTTAAATCTGTGTTTAAAACTTACTTTCTTCTGGCTTGAAATATAATCCGTTTATAAATTAAAGGGTGTTTTATGTTTCTCTAATGAGTATTCTTCAAGCACTAACTCTGTCATCTGCTTTCTGTTAATGGATTAAAATACTATTTGTTTTGTAGGATTATGATCAATACAGAATAGGTGACCAGATTTTTGAGGTTTTCAGAAAGGTTTCAGTTTCTGATGACTTAAGGTTCATTAGGCTTTATTACGCATGTCAAGCGTGTCAGTGATTACGAACTTTTAATACAAAATCATTTAACAATCATCAGTAGCTCATTGAATGGAGAGACCAACGTTTATTTTAACTTACATGTGCTTCAAGCGTCAGTCGTGTATTATAAGATAACGTTGACACTTTTGTCGCTTTTTTCGTAAAAATAAGTTTCTTTATTTGAGCTATTCTATTTATCGTTTTTTTCTTTAAGTTTTTGTTTACAGCTCACTTTCTTCTCGATTATATTCCACAGATTGGTTTGTAGGGCTCATAACATCTGTTATTAAGTATTTTTAAAGTAAACTTAGTACGATATTCTTCAGGATAAAACAATTATGATTTAGCTGAGCCTGATCAGTTTAAACTTTAATTAGGCTGTTCTGGATAGAAGAAAGGCCACAGGATTGTGCAAGTATAGCACTATATGCACCAGTCAAGGAAAAACAATCAAATACAGTTTTATCGGAAACTAACAGTCCAATACAGTGAGTACTGAGAAATATAACTTGTACATAACCCACGGGTAATAGAAAGTTCCTCTTGCTCACCAGCGAAATTGAGTTAGGTTTGTTTGCTTGCTGGATTTTGCGCAAAGCTACAAGAGGGGTTTATTCCCCAGCCATTCATAATTTTGAAGTGACAGACTGGGGGAAGGCAGCTGGGCAACATCACCAACCCCCAATTCTTAGGTATTTTTGTCAGACCAAATAATGGGATGGACCGTCACATTATAACGTCCTCACGGATGAAAGGGCGAGTAAGGGACTCGAACCCGCGGCTTCCAGATTGCGAGTCGAGCGCTTTAACCAACAGGCTATGCCAGGCCCTTGATCATGTATTATGAGTGAATCAGGCGAACTCTGCTCTTTCTATGTTAGTATGATTGCTTAGCAGTATTTTTGAACTCATTACATTTCCTTTCTGCTTGAGAGGAATACCCAAATCCTCTGGGGATGAAGATGAAGTTAACAGAAGATGTATTCACACAAACTTAGGTTATCTGACTTCAAGCATTGTGTTTCAGAAACATGGGAAATTTTTAAAATTAATCTTTTTGCCTTGAAGAGACGAAAAATGGAAAGAAGTCTACATTATTTTGGAAATGATCGAAGTATGTGTGATTAGATGCATGTACATTTCAAGAAAAAATACTCAACAAAAATAGAGAGGTTGGTTTAGTTAGTTTTAGAGCAAAGCTACATTGGTATACTTGTCGTGTCCACCGCGGGGAATTGAATCCCGGATTTGTTAGCGTTGTAAGTCCGTAAATTTATTGCTGTCTCACCGATGGACAAAAAGAGAGAGTTAAGAATATAGAGAAAATAATAATAATAAAAATATAAAAGCCAGAAAATCACTAAGTACAGGATGAAACGAGCTTTCATTTATAGGAGCACTCATGAAACAAATTGGAATAGGGACAACAGACACTAAACTGACGTAACAACTGAGTAATTCCAGGTTTGTAATATAAGTCAGGCCTGATCAGCCCGGATGACTATTCAAATCCGGGAATATAATTAGAAGCAAGGAAAAATGTGTTGAGTAGCACCTTAGCTGAGAGCAATGAAAACTATGGCGATATAAACCAGCTTGTTTTCTATAAAGATTAGAAATAAGAACAGTCGTGAGATACATACCGCTGTATAACAGCCAAACCTATATAAGTTCAATGGTCATCTGCACCGAGGTAAAAGAAATCAAGCAGGAAATGTAGAACCATCTAGATTTACAATATAATGTATCATGGCTGGAGGAAATGAGTACAACTGTTATAAACAATAGAAGTAGAAAGACAGTGGAGGCCAACTTTTCGAATGATCAACAGTGAAGGCATTTGACCCAATTAGCCACAAAGTGAACACGTTAAGTTGGAGCAAGTTAGATGGGGACTTTTTGATTCATTTCTGTTCATTCACTCAATAGCTGCAAAAACGAACAGTAAATTTATTATATTTTGTAGTGGGAAATGAAGTTTCATAAACTAAGCAAGTACTTTTATAGTTGAAAACTAATCCCAAATACTTAGGAATGGATTTACGATAAATGGCTACATTTTATAAAATAGGAAAGGGTAAAGCATCGGAGGGTGAGCGCCAATAAATGGGAGCAACAATATTGAGAATAACATTTTGTGGTAGAAAACAAAGTGGGCTTGTTTTTGGATTCAATAACTCTTTTTTTTTGTGTTTCTTTGATTTGAAACTTACACAGCAAAATATCTTCACATGTATTATGTTGAAATTAAGAAAACAAAATCACTTCACGTGTATTAGGTTGAAATCTCACACATCAGATCCTTTTCTCTTGCATTATATTGAAACTTACACACCAAAACATGTCCACCTGTATTATGCTGAAACCGACACACAACAAAACCCCTTCACGTATATTATATTGAAACTTACACACCAAAACATTTCCACCTGTATTATGCTGAAACCGACACACAACAAAACCCCTTCACGTATATTATATTGAAACTTACACACCAAAACATTTCCACCTGTATTATGCTGAAACCGACACACAACAAAACCCCTTCACGTATATTATATTGAAACTGAATCCAGCAAAATCTCTTAGCTTGATTATATTGAAACTAATACATCAAAATGTTTAATCCTATATTTTGGTAACATTTACACCAGAAAACCTCTTCAAACTAACACATAAAACATTTATTTTCATCTGTATTATGCTAAAACTGATACAACAAATCCATTTCATACCGGTGATATTGAAACTAACACGACAGAACGTTTTTATCTATATTGTGTTGAGATTTACACAGGAAAGCATCTATACCTGTAGAAACTGGCACATCAAATCCTCTTCACATGCATTAGATTGAAATTGATTCATCAAATCCTCTTCACCGAAACTAACACAAGATTGTTTACCTGTATATGTTGAAATTTATCAAACAAAACTTATTTACCTTTATTTTGTTGAAACTAACACAGTAAACCTCTTTACTTATATTATGTTGAAACTAATAAAACAAATAATTTTCATCTGTATTATGTTGAAACTAATAAAACAAAGAATTTTCATCTGTATTATGTTGAAACTAATAAAGCAAATCATTTTCATCTGTATTATGTTCAAACTAATAAAACAAAGAATTTTCATCTGTATTATGTTGAAACTAATAAAACAAATCATTTGCATCCGTATTATGTTGAAACTAATAAAACAAATCATTTTCATTTGTATTATGTTGAAACTGATACAACAAACCTTTTTTTCCCTATAACATGTTGAAACAAACCCTCTGACTAACTGGTTATAAATTTTCTTTCCTTCATCAAAGCGTGAATTTCAATGAATAGAATATGATGTCGGTTCTAATCTAGTCTTTGATTCACTACTTTTGCAACAGCAGACTAGTTTCGCTGAAATCACAGCTCATCAGCTGGGAAGAGCGAAGCAAATCAATGAAGCCTACCTAATATCCTAAATATTTTAAGTATTTGGATAACATACGACATACAGTCACAATTAATTGTGCGAATTTCTGATACAATGAGATAAACCAAAAATTTGTTTACTTTTTTGTTCTCATAAAGAAGAACGATTTTATTTGTAGTTAAGTTCAAAGCTACACAGTAGGCTATATTTGCTTTGCTTACTACGGATATCGAAACCCGGTTTTTATCGTTAAAGCCTTCAAACTTACGGCTGTGCCACTGGAAAGGGACAGCAGAACGGTGAATATTTATAATCGTATTTTAGGACTTGTTACTGATTTGATAATAAATATGCTGCTGATTTCTGTCTTTCCTTTTCTCCGTAGCTCTATATGGGCGTGAGACAACAACAATCTATGTTTATGTCGAAAGGTCTCCAATATCGTGTTTAACAACGCATTCATTAGATTAGCTATATGTCTAAAACAGATAAAACGAAACTTCTGTTTATAATATCAATCGATGTCAAATACTGTTTGAATTTTCAAGCCAGGATAAATATCATTCATATGTATATGTCAGGTTTAATATGTTTTATATAAATACTTACTATGTATATTGAGTATAAAACAATGATTTTCTTGTGTTGTAGTTTTCTTAAATAAACTTTACAAAATTATGTTTTATGTAGTTTGGACAAAAAAAAAACGTTGATTTTGTATATTGTCCGGTTAGACCTTTATTTCACGTATAAGCTGGGTAAAAACAGTATTTTTGTTTGCAATCCAGGTTAAAACTTGTTATTTGAAGGTTAGATTATGAAAAATCAGATAAGAATAATTTTCATGAAAACCTTTGCAAGGGCTCATTTTTATATTTAATATTGTGTTTAGATAATAGCTCACAGTAATGTCCATATGCACGCACTATATCACGCGGTGATGAAAGTTCCAGTAAAAAATATGGAAATGAATATTTTATACTTTATAAATGTTTTATGAAACTTGTATTAAAAGAAGCAGAAAGTAAAGCAAGCTATATATATTTATATATATAAAGACAAATACTGAAGGAGAAAGTATAAACTTATTTAAACTGCACTAAAAAGACGACTATATAGACAATGTATCTAATTGTGCCCAGTGCCGTTTGACGTGATCCCAACAGAATCAGATTAACTGTTACACATTGGACTTTTGTTACAGTAATTACGCTCATGAAATTATGATCTCTGTTCTTATGAAGTCAGCTTCTATCGAACAAAGAGTTCTCCTCGTACAGGAAAATTAAAGCTTGTTTCTATGCAAATAACCAAGCGTTAGCTTGCTATACGACCTGCTATTAAGAAATGAAGTGATTCGTAGAAATCTATCCGGAGCGTTCGGACAACTCACCAAAGCTTTTTTCCCACGCCCAGGAACAATTTTGTATACATATGTGTTTCTACGCTTTATGATATTGTTCGTGTATTTATGTCTATCGTTCAAGGCTTATTTAACTATAAACTTAGAATACATTAAGTATTCTTGAGCCGCGAGTACTTGAATTTCTTATTTGTTATATTTTGCTCATGTTTTAAAAACCTGTCTTCCTATATATCTATCTATTTACCTGGTTAGTCGTTTAATGTAAGAGAGTCAATCATGTTGTTCATCATAACTTTGAAAAGTTAGGAACTGGTTATAGTTATTGCGTTAAACAATATCCAGTTTTTTTTTTATTTTGGCGTTCGTGTTTCAGTAGATCAGTAACTTCGATAAATATTGAATATGCATGATCATTCAAAAATCTACTATTTTTAGGTAAATTCAAAAAGGTCTAATAAATCTCTTTATACCTACATTGAAAGTACACTTTATTTTTCATAGAATTAGTTAACAGAGAGCCTTCAATAGAGGGCGTAACATGCACGAGTGGTTTGTAATATTACAACAACAACGTTTATAAGTGTCCTAATTTTCTAGAATGACTTTCACGAAACAGAAAAAATTAAGAACTATATCTGAAATACATTCATCTGGCATTATCAATTATTAGTAAATGAAAATAATAAATTTTTAAACCAAAGTGACTTGAATGTTATATGAATATTGTTATTCACAGTGAAATATAAAAATAAGCAATGCTTTTTAATTCATTAATTTTACTTACAATGATTTTGAAGATTTTTCCCAATACAGCTTCAGACGTCGACTTTTGTAAAAGATAGGAGAGATATTCTAGACTTGAAAAACTGGATGATATTGTTTATGTATGACATGAAGTACACGAGTCATTCTTAATAAATAATTTCAGCACGGCACTTTAACCTCTCGCTAGGCTTCCCAAAACCACTTAATACATTATCATTTCAATAAAAATGTAATAAATGTAAAAAAAAAGTAATATTCAGACACATACAAAATTGAATAAAACGTTTGATGTTCACTTTTTCTTTTTGAACAACAGCATTGATTCAGAACTTTTTCAAAACTGTTTTCAGAACAATGAAAATGTCGGTTTACTCAAAAACAATGCTGCCATGAACTCCGTTTCCTTTCAGATGAGCATTAAAAATTATGAACAAAAAATTTTGCCTTTGCAGAAATACTGAATAAAGTATAAACAATCTCCTTTGAGCCTTTTTGGTTTTAGTAAATACGGTAGTTTTGTTTTATTGAAAGTAAATGAAAGACGTTCCAAACAATTATGTGTCTCCTGTAGTAATTCTGTGAACTAATTTACCATAAACTTTATCGGCATAGATGGCTATATAACTATGGCAATACTGCTTTAAAATAAAAGAAGATTAAGCATGAATTAAATCAATTCTCTGATTAGCAACACACACACATACACATCTGCTGTGGTTTGAAAGAACAAAGAAATCGACAATTTATAATATTGATTATTTTTTCAGAGGAAAAAAAAAGCGTGATATCGGATTCTAATTTAAGATTAGCAGTAAAGCCCTGATCTTTTTTTTTTTTCGTGTTGTATAAATTGGAATCAAAATGTCTTTTATGGAATTTTATTCCAAAATAACCAGTTCATTAAAATAAACATAATTAATAATTTAATTACTGTTGCTAAAAAGCCTGTACTGAAATCTACTTAGGTATTTAACTAGGCACTAAGACTCCGTGAATGAAATAAAATAAATGAACATTGAAATATATCAAAAGGAGAGATCACCACCACGAATACACAGCAATTGTTGAACATTTTGATAAGCTCACATAGAGAGTTCAAATAAGTTTCGTGTTTTGATTAAACTACATGGTAATACGAATGTCAGTTGCTCTTACATCAAACCTTACTTTATATAAAAACCTTAATATTAGATTATTGTTATTAATAGCATTAATAACGTTTATAAAACAAAAGCTGTATACATTAAGTCTGGTTCTAGTATACCGTAATTTAAGCTCTGAAAAATATTAAAACTACAAATGAACAATTTTGATAGGTTTAAATAAAGATTTTGATTGTATATTACAAAACGTTGTTCGTTTGTGGATTTTAATATTTTAAACATATACACACGTTTTTTTAATTTTAGCCTTTTAATATTCTGAAAAAAATACTTATCTTTAGTTATAAATGTGTATATATGTATATGGTGTTTTAATTAAGAGATTGTCTGTAATTTATGTCATCGCTTTGAAGATGTGATATAATTGTAATTGATGGATGGTATTTGAATATCGCTAAAGGTTGGTTACAAATCAGATAGATAGATATAACCATCCCAGGATACGACACCAGTATGAATAAGTAAAATGACTGCTGTAAACAAAGGCTTAAAATCTGTAAACTCATACAACGTGAGTATCAAAAGATTTGTAAGAAATATACACCTAAACAGGAACGAGTAACATTCCAACAGAAGAGCTATCCCTAGTTCCGCAGCTTCTTGTATGAGATATTAAATTATAGAAGTAGGAATACATATTCTTGTTCACGAGGCATGAATTTATCAGATCTAATCTCCATGGAAAATCTTAACATGGAAATTACTTATTACATTAAAGAGCGTAGTAAGAACATTATAATACAAGATATGCTATGCAACACGTAATGATATCATACTATCAGATATGCTGTACGATACGTAAGGACATTATAACACCAGATATGCTATACAATATGTAAGGACATCATAGTATCAGATGTGCACTACAATACGAAATTACATGATAATACCAGATACGATATACACTACGAAATTACATGATAATACCAGATACGATATACACTACGAAATTACATGATAATACCAGATACGATATACACTACGAAATTACATGATAACACCAGATATGTTATAGAAAACGTAAGTACATGGAAATACAGATATGTTATACATTACGTAAGGATTGTTTGTTTGAAGTTAAGCACAAAGCTACACAATGGGCTATGTGTGCTCTACCCACAACGGGTATCGAAACCCGGTTTCTAGCGTTGTAAATCCGCAGACATACATAATACAAGATATATTATACAATACATAAGGACATAATCAAACTAGATATGCTATGCAATACGTAATTACGTCATTATACTAGATATGCTGTAAAATACGTAACGACTTCATAATATCAGGTATACCATACAAAATGTAAGGATATCTTAATACCACATATGCTATACAAACGTATATAATATAATGCATCATAATACCAGATATACTATACAAACGTATATAATATAATACATTATAATACCAGATATGCTATACAAACGTATATAATATAAGACATCATAATACCATATATGCTATACAAACGTATATAATATAAGACATCATAATACCAGATATACTATACAAACGTATATAATATAATACATCACAATACCAGATACGCTATACAAACGT
>NW_013665765.1:598061-600698 GCF_000517525.1 Limulus polyphemus
TTTGCCAACACGTTCCCATGCATGTGATATTTTTTTTTCACCAGAAACTAATCAATTTGTGCCTGACTGACTCTGATCATTTCTGTCAAATAGTTGAGAAATATTATTTTCTAATTTGTAAACACTGTTTAATGACTTGAAAAGGGCAAATCATTAAAAAAATACATGCGTTCTAATTAGTCGACCAAGGTAGTATGTTCAACATGACTGAATTTACCGTGGGATACTTCAAATGACGAAAAACAGCAGGAAAAGTCCACTTTAAACATACAACTGTGATACATTACGATTTTAATATTTATTATGTTACTCTAACTACTAATTTGTTCATATTCATTCGAATGACTTTTATATAGACATCCAGACAGACAGATAGACAGAATCCCTGAAAATACATAGAACTTACGTTGCTTTTCTATTCTTACAGTTTTAATTCTCAGGTATGTATACATGTTGTTTGATTATCTACACATTACATAAGCAAAATGGATATAGATTTCAGAACAGACACTGAACAAAATGGGGATAATTAATGAACCGAAGTTTCTATCAACATTAACGAATCTCATCAATCGACATAAAGTAGAGTTTAGAAATGCACTAAGAATTAATTAATCACGTCAGTAAAGGCAGCAGAAATTGAATTGCCTGTAGTTTTCTTTTTAGTCACACGTAACGGCAGGCTCTTTGTTAGAGATCTCTTTAACATCCTTTATAATTAACGGTAAGTACATATATGTATATATCTTGTATAATTTACATCCAGAGAGGTAATTAGTATCGCTTAAGTCAGCCTATACCTATGTCAAGTTTTCCATTTGCATGCAATTATTAATGCACTTATCGCACGCTAACCCTTGATCTATACTCTATATACAGCTCAATAATAGTTTTTATTTTTCTAATAGTTACGTTTGACAAAATATTCGCACTTAGAATTGTGCGAGGCAATTTAAAAGAGGATTTCTGACTTTTAATTCTATTATTGGAATGATATCCTATTCATATCACTACGAAAAAGTTCAGATTAGACAACCATGCGAGATTAACTAGTTTTTTTGCAACAGAATCTTAGCAAGGACGGTTTGTTTTGTATCATTATTTATTATACATGAATGTGTGACTAGAAAATCGAGATGATCCGATAATGTATATATAAATGCTACTTTTGTACTAATCTAATTTCAGTTTTAAGTGAATAACTCCATATGGAGATTAGCAAATAAATTATGCTCCTCTTTCAGTGGTAAAATATTGAATGAAATAGCCTGTCATTTAATGTTAGTTATTTTGGCCATATATGATTTTGGGTTTAGCTTTACGTACGTAGGCTTGGATTAATATTCTTCCAAATTTCAGCCCCTCAATTTTTTCTATGTGATTTATATCACCACTAGAAAAGTTTTAGAAGCTTTTATCTACCAATCGTTAAACAATTTCATTTATTTTAGCTAAATTGTCTTTCAACCGAAGATACAGCAGAGTTGAAGCTAGAGTATATTTGAAGAGCGTTATTTTTTCACTGAATACAGTGTACAGCTAGAGTCTGACTGACGTAACTTCCCTGAAAGAGTCACATTTGGCCAGGAAAAGTTAGTGAGCACCTCCTGGCATTGATACAGCCTCTGCATCTGTAGAAGTTACGTATCTTCAGTTGACGTTAGAAGTATTCTGTCTCAATTCTTAACTAGAATAGCGTCAAGTTTTCTGATGTAACGTAGTGAGTTAAACGTTGACATATACAGTCGAAGAATTCTAGAATGTTTCATAGAACATGCATTAGGACTTATCTAAATATTTTTATTCAAGGTAGTATATGAAAATCCTTGCGGTTTGATATAGAGCATTACCTAATTTCAAGACAAAGTCTAATCCGATTGGACTGTTGTGAAAGATGGTAACTCTAGTTCCGATATCATTACACAATATATCGCCGAGTAAAACCTGTACATCTAATGATACTAATGGCTCTCCACTTTACACATCAATTACCGAGGAAATTGTCATATTTAACGATGTTGTACTTTACAGTTTTTGGAATTGCATTAAGGTGTAGTTTTCCAGATTGTAATAATTATGTGCCTCTCTAAATTTTGAAGAAGTTTCGGAAGTTCGCCTTAACTGCGTAAAATGTTTTATTACTTATAAAACAAAATCCTCCTAAAATCCATCCACTGTAGTGAAATAGTCATCCCGTAATTTTCCTCTTTCTTTTAGCAAATATTTATATTTAGAGAATTACTAAACAATTTCACTGGTAATGACATGGAAAGAAATGTTTTTTTTCTTGTTGTTACAGGTAATTTGATGTTTAGAACTTTCATGCATCCATGGGTTAGCAATGCATTTTATTTCAGCTTATGTCATCAACAGTGCTGCAATATTTCGTTTGTATGTTCATCTCTGATTAATTGGCCCGGCATGGCCGGGTGGTTAGGGCGCTCGACTCGCTATCTGAGGGTCGCGGGTTCGGATCCCCGTCACACCAAACATGCTCGCCCTTTCAGCCGTGGGGGCGTTATAATGTGACGGTCAATCCCACTATTCGTTGGTAAAAGAGTAGCCCAAGAGTTGGCGGTGGGTGGTGATGACTAGCTGCCTTCCCTCTAGTCTTACACTGCTAAATTAGGGACAGCT
>NW_013665765.1:601816-604822 GCF_000517525.1 Limulus polyphemus
CCACAAGTGGTTGTAGAAAGTGAACAATAGTCAGCCTTCCACAAGTGGTTGTAGAAAGTGAACAATAGTCATCTTTCCACAAGTGGTTGTAGAAGGTGAACAATAGTCATCCTTTCACAAGTGGTTGTAGAAAGTGAACAATAGTCATCTTTCTACAAGTGGTTGAAGAAAGTGAACAATAGTTATCTTTCCACAAGTGGTTGTAGAAAGTGAACAATAGTCACTTTTCCACAAGCGGTTACAGAAAGTGAACAATAGTCATCCTTCCACAATTGGTTGTAGAAATTGAACAATAGTCATCCTTCCACGAGTGTTTAACCACTTGTAGAAGGCTGACTATTGTTTACTTTCTGTAACCACTTGTGGAAGGATGACTATTGTTCACTTTCTACAAACACTTGTGGAAGGCTGACTATTGTTCACTTTCTACAAACACTTGTGGAAGGATGACTATTGTTCACTTTCTACTCTGATTAATTAATTATAGTAATGAAGTAAAAGCTCTCGAGAAATATTGTGCAAATAAAATGAACGGCATAAAGTTAATATAGAGCCGACGGTTAAGTAACAATCTAAGAAAATCACAACCTACTTTTTCATTACTCCATTTTTCAGTTTGCAGTTATATCGAGAAATTTGTTTTCCTGAGTATATACTGCCAAATAAATGCAACATCTCGAAATTTACATCCTAAGTACACAGTAGTACTGAAATATGCACAGTCAATCTAATTTCTATGCTAACAATGTTTACTTTTACATCGAGAAATATCCTCTCGTGTAATGTTAAACAAATATTCACATATCTATATATATTTATTTATCAGCAACAATTTGAGTCGAATAATTCAAAATACTTACACAAAGAAGCCCTATATACTCGCTTATTTGTAAATTTACCGCTCCCCTCCTCCATCTCTCCCCCAGTGGCTCAGCGGGAACTCTGCTTATAACCTAAAAATTGGGTTTCGATACCTTTTACCCGCGCCAAATCAGCACCTTCATCGACCATTGTAAACCTGGGGTATCCATCGACCTCATGAAGACGAGAATTCTACTACAGGGAGGAATGTTTCTCCAGCCCTCAAGCCATGCTGACTTAACATATCTTTGTAGTCCCTGGAATTCCTTCCCACATATGACCTGCTCAACCCTTAAAAGCAAAACTCACCTTTTCACAGTTTTCCTCAGACCTTACCATTACACCCGAAGAAATCCAACATTCCCTCGAACAATCGGCCAACACTAAGTTACATGCAGTTCACTGGATCCGTTCCCGACTAAATGGCAAAACTACTCAATTCATGAAAATCATCACACTATCCAAACCAACAGCAGATCTTATCCTCAATCACTGGTGCCATTTACAATAATTTCACTTCAAATGCAAAAAAACCTTACAGGGGCAATCTACCACAAGCCTTAACACTTAGAGCCCCATCAAATAATCGACAATTCCTCAACCTTTCATCCCTAGTGCCACCATACACTACTTCGCCCACTGCCGACTAATTTACCCAAACAAGCAAAGAAACTTCCACCACTGATCAAGCCACCCAGACCGACTTCCCGAAAATCCAAGATGCAACCACATCAACAAATATTATCACTTTTGCCACCTAGTCTACGCAGGCCAAGCTACACACAAAAAGAAAATCCACGCAAAATCAACTGCATCCACTGCCAATCTTCAGCGAACATCCTTCCTGTAACCTTCTGAGAAACTAACCCTCGTCTACTCAACCACTGACTTTCTTTACCTTTTCGGCATCTGGACCGTGAAAGTGGGTTTTCTCGGGGCACTCACGTCCCCCACAGCAAAATTCTCCAGCTTTGGATTTATAGATCCTTGCTGCTCTGAAGGACCCTATGTCCCACAGAGGCCGTTTCGTTTGTAAAGTCTGGATCTCTCTTATTCATATTACCTGAACTCCTCCTGACTGCTTGGGGCATCTTCAAATCTGCCATGTCAACACAATCTTCTTTAAATGAGCTTAAACCGCAAAACTTTAAGTACAGCCCACACCACCATCATGAGAGGGGTGAAGAGAAGCTAAATCTTCTGATCACCCCCGGTAATCCTCCGAGGTGAAACATCGGTGTATGTCATACCGAAATTCTTGCCACGTATTTTTGTTGTCGTTGTTGATAACAGGAGGGTGGGCACAACAGTGACAACACAGATTGTCCATTGGGTTGCTTTGTGCTTAAAACAAACAAACACAGTATAAGCTGCAGTGTTAAAAATTGCTGTAAGTTGGTGAAAATAATGTTGTTTACGTATATAATGCTTCAAATAAAAAAATACTGTGTGTTAATAATAATAGTTCAATGGCAGTGTAATACAACAGCATCACTCTAGCTTCGATGAGGTTTTTAATTAAACCAGAACTGAGGGTACTATAAAATACGTCCTGGTAAGAAAGATCTTCGAAGTAGGACCCACTCAGCTATAAGAGTAGAACCTCTATTACATTTGACCTACATCTGCAAGCCTTGTATAGAGAATGAAATTAACATTCAAGTTAAAGGACGTTGCTCAGCCTTAGTGTCCAACAACCAAGTTGCTGTTCACTTTCTGCAACCTCTTGTGGAAAGCTGACTATTGTTCACTTTCTACAACCACTTGTGGAAGGATGACTATTGTTCACTTTCTACAACCACTTGTAGAAGGATGACTATTGTTCACTTTCTGTAACCACTTGTGGAAGGATGACTATCGTTCACTTTGTGCAAACACTTGTGGAAGGCTGACTATTGTTCACTTTCTACAAACACTTGTGGAAGGATGACTATTGTTCACTTTCTACAACCACTTGTAGAAGGATGACTATTGTTCAATTTCTACAACCAATTGTGGAAGGATGACTATTGTTCACTTTCTACGTTTATTTGTTTGTTCTGAATTTCGCGCAAAGCTACACGAGGGCTATCTGCGCTAGCTGTCCCTAATTTAGCAGTGTAAGACTAGAGGGAAGGCAGCTAGTCATCACCACCCACCGCCACT
>NW_013665765.1:605549-614179 GCF_000517525.1 Limulus polyphemus
TTTCTACAAATACTTGTAGAAGGATGACTATTGTTCACTTTCTACAACCACTTGTAGAAGGCTGACTATTGTTTACTTTCTGTAATCAATTGTGGAAGGATGACTATTGTTCACTTTCTACAAATACTTGTAGAAGGATGACTATTGTTCACTTTCTACAACCACTTGTAGAAGGCTGACTATTGTTTACTTTCTGTAACCACTTGTGGAACGATGACTATTGTTCACTTTCTACAAATACTTGTAGAAGGATGACTATTGTTCACTTTCTACAACCACTTGTAGAAGGCTGACTATTGTTTACTTTCTGTAACCACTTGTGGAAGGATGACTATTGTTCACTTTCTACAAACACTTGTGGAAGGCTGACTATTGTTCACTTTCTACAAACACTTGTGGAAGGATGACTATTGTTCACTTTCTACAACCACTTGTGGAAGGCTGACTATTGTTCACTTTCTACGAACACTTGTGGAAGGATGACTATCCCTACTAAAAATAACAACATAAAATACGACGTGAAATAATAAAATGGGTCTTGTATGAGCCTGGTGTGTCCTAATAATTATCTTACCTGGACTTTTGAATCTCAAGGCTTATCGTTTGTGTACCAGTGTTGGAGAAACTCACTTTGTACTTTGTGGCTGCGGATGTTCTATAAAAGTTACGGACAAATCATACTATTCGGTCAGATGAAAATAGCCCAAAAATTGGTTGTGGGTACTGGTTGATTAGCTGCATTCTCTTTAGTCTTCCAGTTGAAAATTTCGGCCAGCTATGCGCAGATAGCCTTTATGTAGTTTTACGTGAAAACTCTAAACAGACAAACAAACAAGTTATGTTTTTACTTCTTCTGCTGTATCATTGGAAACAAACAAAGGATTTGTAATATATCTTCTACCTCGTTAAAATCAAAGCCAGAGACTGTAAACGAATGAATAGGAAATCATTAATTGCTATGCCAATAAATTTAGGTTTATAGGCTCATTTTGACGTACATATATCTGTGTTGTATAAACAGAAATATATTGTCTCTCCGCTGGTTCAGCGGTAAGTCTGAGGGCTTACAAAGAAAAAAAATTTACAATGTTAAATATAAATTATACTTTTTAAACAGTCATTATTCACAATGTTTAATAGGTAAGATACGCAAGTTTATGTATTATGGTAATATATGATAATTTGCAGTATTAAATATAGTTTAATTCATTACATACAAAGTTATTGATGTATTACAATATTAGACAAAGTTAAACCACGGTAGTTGTTTATAGTAATCTGTAGTATTAAATATAATTTAATTAATGGAATATAAATATTTTACTATATCACAGTGCTGGAGAGATTTAAATCACGATAGTAACAAATACATTGGTAAATCGTGGCAGAGTTGGAATACGAAGCTTTGCTAAGCAGTCCAACCTCGTGATGTATCATTGAGTTTAGGACTGAACATACGACTAACAGCAAGGGTACTAACTGATGACCTTGAAAACGTATTGTAACTTAACTATTACACGCTTTCAAGATTATTATTTTTGACATATTGCTTTATAGAATTCGCTGTTGGAAGTAATCACATAATTGATTTTGGAGAATAAAATGTGGAGTCATTAAAGAATAATTTTGTGAAGAATTAATTTTCGAATTGTAGTAACACAGCCAGCCTGATGAGTTCAGGTACTAAGGAAAAAAGTCCTCGTTGATAATGGGGGATAATCGGGTATATATATCAAGTGCTTTCTAAACCTATAAAATGACGAGTAAACATATTTTGGTTTTTCAAACAGTTTAGTTTTGTCGAGATATATCATTAGTTTATACCAAAAAAGAAAATTAAATTTTACCGGTTTGTTTGTTGCTAAAGCCATATAATGGGATGTCTGTGCGGTGCCTGCCACAGGGATCAAACCCTAAATTTTAGCGTTATAAAATTACCGCTTCCCGCAGAGCCACCATTGGTAAAAATGTGTTTAAAACCTCGAATAGAAAAAGGCTTCTGTGAACAACTTCTAAGTGGGGAAATCAGGGAAGGTGGAAAATGAATAACTGTATATATATGTGTATATATGTATATACTTGTGAAACACAGGATTTTCCATTTGTGAAAAAAAGAAGAAAACCAGGATAACTTCTTTTGATAATTTTTTTAAATCTAGAAATGATGTTGTAAGAAACGGGTTACTCTCATTATTGTTTTAAGATGTTGTAAGAAACGGGTTACTCTCATTATTGTTTTAAGATTTTAGCAAAACAGTCGTTTCTAATGTCTTAACTCTTCTCTTTCGTTACCATTTCTCCGTTTTAAAACGCCCCACAGTGGCTCAGCGGCAAGACTGAGAGCTCATACAGCTAAAAACCGGATTTCTGAACACACAGCACCATTTCTCCGTTTTAAAACGCCCCACAGTGGCTCAGCGGCAAGACTGAGAGCTCACACAGCTAAAAACCGGATTTCTGAACACAGCACAGATAGCCCATTGTGTAGCTTTGCGCTTAACAACAAACAAATAAACAAACTTTATCAAAACTACTATCACTCCAGATGATTTGTAAGTGAATTACTGAACTTTATACGTGTAGCATCTGATTGTTGAGTAGTTAGCAATCAAATGCCAGGTTCAGAATTAAAAAAACAACAAGCGAATACGTTATAATTTATTCGTTATTATTTAATATATTTGTAGAAAGGTCGTTTTAGCCTAAAATTCTCAAACAAGCGTGTTTTAAAACGTTGTCGTATTCGTTTGGTAATTTCTAGAAAAGATCCCTCATAATAACTTCAAAAACACAACTTGTTGATAGAAAACGTTTTACATAAGCTACCAAGGTATTGCTGTTCAGGCCTAAGATGAAATGGTTATTAATCATTTAGTTAATGTTCCGTGCTGTGCCTCTGCGATTTTTGTTTGTTCTACAACTTGTAATACAGTGTTACAAAAAAAAAAGTAGCGCTCCACATGGGATATTTTATGTGCTGACTGTCTACGATACAATATGAAGCTTCTGTACAGTCGATCAGTAGCAGTCAGATAGACCCACCTGGAACTATTGTGACTTTGAAGTGCTTGGTATTGATTGAATATTGGATATTTCACACATGGGGAGCTACTTCTGTTACATTTTGTACAATGTTATATTATAAGCACATTTAAAAGCGCCATGCTTCTATTTACATTCATGAAAATCAGCTTAATAATTAACTAGTCGCGTAATAATTTGGCAAATCTACCCCCCCCAAAAAAAAACACAACAGAACACAACCATCATTTATTTAGTAGACAGTTGAAATCAGGATAAAAGCTATTAAATAAAGTCTCAATGGTCTACAAACCCGAAGTTTTACTAATATTTTCAATTCAGGCCACCAGGAGGTTGGCTTCATATTGTGACTTGTAAGGTGAATCACTGTTGCCCCTCCTAACCAATCAATCTATCCATATTAGGTACTTGGTGGTTATTACCGACACATTATTTTCCCACCTGGATGTAGACTACGTGAACGCCCCATGACAAACAACTGATTCAGATGCTATGTGTACACCCGCGAAATGAGCTGTTGCATTACTTTCATTAAAGTTAAGGTTTGTGTTCTAGCTGAAAATGTACTTGTCTACGAAGATACTTTAAATACACACACATACAAATATATATATATGTGTGTGGAACAAAGCCAGGTTCATGAGAGCATAATGAATGGGGAGACTTGGTTAATAATCATAATTTCGTCATACATATGTATTGAAGGACCACGGGGCACGGCAAGTAACCAAGTCGTTCTTGTTTAAAAACCAATACTCATTATACGTAAAGCATTCTAAACACAGACTATCCTATAGGTGTAATTGTTATAAAGCACTGTGTACATAGCAATAACAATAATAATAATAAAAAAAAAGCTGAAAAGATAACGGCCGGCAACAATGGTATAACTTCTATCTCGACTTTGAATTCAGTGCGATCCAGGTTCCGAATCGTATATTCTGCACCAGCTGTAGAATAAAGCATAGAAAAGTCTTTTGTTGTTTGAATATTTGATGCCATAATTAGCACAGCTAATAGCAGGTTAACAAGAGAAGCTGGTACAACCTTGTGCACTAGGTATCAGTGTAGGTCTAACACGAGGTGAACTGGTATGATATATTTAAAATAACAAACAGATAAATGTCCTATATATTGCAACAATAATATAGCTGTTATACATTATACACCTGTTTTAATCACCTGCCTTTATAGTATATATTATTTTCTTTGAATTTTTCATGGAAATGATGATACGATGTTGGTAATTAGCCCATACAAAGACTTTGTTTTTCTTACAAATCGAAATAAAGTCACAATCAAATCTGAAATATGACAATAATATACGCAATTTCTTATTGTCTGGACGTGTATGGTATTTACATAGCGCAATTGTTATCTAATTGATTTCGTACGGCTACTTCCGTTGTTCCACAAACAGCAGACTGCTCTTTACGTCCCAGAAAGCATAGTTTGTACAGGATTAATTAAAAAACTTGCTTGCAACACATCAGCATTTGATAAATTTCAATTGAGCTGTTTGAAATAACTTTAAAAAATATATACCAAAGAAAAACCAGCAGTTATTATTAATTTTAATTTTTGTTTAAGATTTAAAAAAAATTTTGGTAAAAAGTTATTACATAATGGCATAGAAAAGTACAATATAAATGTTTTTTTTGTTTGTTTAGGCTTAACGAGTGGTGCTCGAACGTGGTCTCGCGGTTAGCATATCGAATTGGTCATCTGAAGGCCTCAGATTATGGTATTAATAAAGGTGCTTCGCACTTTCAGCTGTGAGTGGGTTATAAGAGTGACAAGCAGCACCGTTATTCAGTTAAGATTAGCCACTTCAAGTACTGGTTTCTGCACACTGGTTTCTTTCCATTTGGTTCATAGTTCAAATTAAGGGATGGTTATACTTGTACAACAGGGGTCTCGGAACTGGCCGTTTAGCCAGTTCCGTGTTAGTTCGTTTGTTGAATTTAGCGCAAAGCTACACGAGGGTTATCTGCGTTAGCCGTCCCTAATTTTGAAGAAATAGACTAGAGGGAAGGCAGCTAGTCAACACCGCCAACTCATGGGATACTCTTTTACCAACCGTCATATTATAATACCCACACGCCTGAGAGGGCAAGCATGTTTTGTTTCTTTTATAAAGGAGTCACCATGGAAGAGAACTATACTAGACTGCGTAAAAAAGAACTCTGACATGTATGATATGGCCTGGTAATTAGGGCGCTCAACTCGCAATTTGCGGAATAGTAAGAATGAACTACGTAGAGTCAGGTTACGTTTTGATAGTTTACACTGTGACTGCTTGTCATCTAGCATATTAGAACGTGCCACACCGGTATGAAACCAATAAAAGTACAGGCAATCGTACTATGCTCAGTAGTAGTAGTGCGAATCCATTCGTTGTTCCAAAGAGTTTGTTTTGTTTTGTTTGTAATTAAGCACAAAGCAGCACAATGGACTATCTGTGCTCTGCCCACCACGGGTATCGAAACCCGGTTGCTAGTGTTGTAAGTCCGCGGACATTCCGCTGTGCCACTGGGGGCGCTTCAAAGATTGAAATGCCGAATGACCAGTGTGGAGGTGGGGGTTATAATGCGAAATTCAACCCCACTATTCTTTGGTAAAAAGTAGTCCAATAGATGGCAATAGGTGATGTTGACTAGTTGTCTTCTCTCTAGTCTATCATTTCAAAATTGGAGACAGCTAGCACAGATAACCCTCAAGTATATTTGCACAAAATTCAATAAACACAAAAAATTGCTCAATAAGAACAATTCTTACACGTGCACTCTCTTGCGTGTGTGTGTACTCCATAGTTAACCGGGTAAATCATTAGGATTGTTTCATATTAGTGCACTCTGTACACAATACAGCTATTTAAATAATTACACTCTATGGCGGGAGGTTTTCAGTATTTACATTTCAGGTGTGGACTTCACAGTTATCGTACTTTTTACATGTCAGCTTAATTTCAATACTAACATAACAACATGCATGCTTTTCTGTGACTTCGTACTTTCAAATTTATGTATGACAGGCTCATTGTGTTTTTGTTTGTGATGTCGAAAATGTAGTGTTCGTATGTTGATTTGCATTATTAAAAAAAAAAGCTTAGACTAATGAGATAAACAGTTAATAAGGCTTTAGAATGATAAAGTGAATACCTGGTTTGGTAAGCTATAGGTGTTCTTTTTACTTTCTTTTTTTTGTTCAGGAAAACAGTTGTTATATTTGTCTTTACTTTGTTGTTCAGGAATGGAAACGGATATTCTGGTTTCATTATTTTCTCTGCTGTAACATAGCAAATTTTTAGAAAGGGTAAAACATTATCAATAATGGGTGACTTATGAATTATCTGAACATAATATAATGTCAATATAATTAAGGCAGTCATCGTTTTTTGCACAGGATTTTCATTTGTTCTTAATTTTGTAAAACATCTGTTGTATGGATATTCGAAGGGTGTTTGTGTGAGAAATTATATGAAACCTTATAATTCTGTTCGCGTAACACTGTCTTAATTTATCTAAACTCTGTAATAAATGAAAAATATAATAATAATTGCCTATTTGTACTATGGACTGAAATCGAGAAAGAAATTGTTTGAAGTTTTTATGTTTCCCTTTGTATTTTGTACAATGTTCGTTTTTATTAAGTAAAAAAGACAAGTTCAGTATTTCCTTAACTAGTTAACTTAAATAAACTCGAATAACGAAAACAAAACTACTAATCCTAACCAGATGAGAATTGTAGTTTTCAGAGATATCAGCTCCCATCAGTCCAGTTGGGTCGATGAATAGATAACGCCACCAAATGGATATATATATCATACATTCATCTTAGTTGTATCTTGCACATCAAGATACAATTGGTTTTAACACAATATGCCTTTGTTATGTTTAACTTGTTCTGTAAAGATCCTGCCCGCTGTGTTACGTGTAAGTCTTTATGTGTATTAAATGGAAAAAGGAATAATGAAACATTTAAAAGTTACAGAAGAAACGGAGAGCTGTTTGTAAAATGTGACAACAAATCGATTAACTTATTCATTTTATGACTTTATTCTGTACTGTTTTTGTCAGTGCGACAATAATGTCTTCTGACGATAATCCTGCATCATGTTTTCCATAAACACTTTCTAAAATGTTGTGTTTCTTCATTGTATTCTTTCCAAAGCTACTTCAGTGTACGAAGACCGTGTTTTCCTACATATATATAAAAGAATTATACTTGAAATACAAGCAGTAAAAAAACATTTTGAAAGAAATAAAAATGATGTAGGAATGGTAATACCAAAAAGTACAGAAACAAAGTAGGGATGAATACACAAAATCATACACAAAACCCTACATAAGTAGCCAAATATTTCCAAGAAAAACTTTTGTCTACAACTAAATGTTGAATTCCTTTCACATGCATAAATTCAGGTTTGAATTAAAGCATTTAAACTGAATAATAATATAACGTCTTACAATGGTTGTACATTATCCTTATTTTTCATTCTGTACTTGTTTCTTGTTTGTTTTTTTAAACAACATCAATAACTATTTTATAATGACTGGCAGCCGCTATGAAGGCAACAGTTTTAGCTTGATGAACATCATGTGTTGAAGTTAATGAAACGCTATACTGCTTCTGCACTCCCTAAGTTAAAATACAACATTTTGGTGTGTAAATAATCGCAACAACTTCAAGCATTGGTGAGCTAGCCCTTCTGACGCCAGAATCAGAATAATCAGGAGAACATTTGACTGTTACGATACTCGCCGGTTCTCTACTTTAGCGATGTTTTTTTTTGGCTAAACTGAAGGTTCTTAATTGCTTTTGAAAGCTTCGAAAACCTAAATAGATTGTTATAAGAGAGATTTGAGACTATGATGAGCAATATATAATATGCGTCGACCATTTTTTTTTTCTCAGACCCATTCACACATATTAAGCACTACCGTGTTTAGTGACATTCCTGAAAAAATTGATATTAGATTTCACAGGAAAGGTTTCAAATTAAATGAGTGTCACTCTGTTCTATCTTGCTTCTGCTAGTGGAAGTGGAATTTTAATTCTGAAGGGCATCTTATGCACATGTTGGCTAAATCACCAGGTCAGAAACCCATAATATTCAGATAATCGTCCCTAATTTTGAACTATTGACCATAGAGAGGGCGGACAGTCAGCAGCACCCTCCACCACAAAGTTTTTTTGCCCGGCTCTTTGAACCGGATAACCAAATTGACTGTCACTCTTATAACATGAAATGAGCACCTTCATTGACATCGCGGCATGTATCGTGGACCTCCCGATCCATTAACCACCAGTCCACATCAGACCAATATAAAACTGATGTGTGGTTTGCAAGGCAAAGCGTCTCTATGCGAAATTGTCTGCTGTAAACTAATGTATGGTATAACTTTTAAAAATTCTTCGAAGTTTTTTAATATCTTGACTATGAAATTAATAACATTGATTCAAGAAAACGTATACCGAGGAAACATAATCATCGAAACTAAATTCAATCTATGTCAAATCCAACGTGCTGAGATATCTTGATTTCTTATATATAATATATTGCCCGGCATGGCCAGGTGGTTAGG
>NW_013665765.1:615161-623895 GCF_000517525.1 Limulus polyphemus
AAATTTTCAAAAACAAACAAACAAAACAATATAATATATCGATGTATTAGTTATTATTTAAAAAAAAACACGCTAAGCATACAGATCCACTGATATGCAGCAAAAATAAACTATTTTTTCTTAGGTACTCTAACGTTTTAATGAAAATTAATTATTTTTAAATGAAACAGAAATGACTGAAGAACCATTAGAGAACTTAAACTCTTACACGTCTGAGTTGATATAAAAAATACGAGAGACTAAAATTTAGTACATAAGTCTCCATCTATTTGTCTGTCTGTCTATCTATATACAATGTTAAAGCATACAAGCAATCTAAAACATAAGTTGAAAAGTCAGTGTGTGTTTGTGTGTCTGCTTATAGATGGCCAATTTCTGGACCGATTGGCATATATTCTTGGGGTGGGGGTGTAGGTGAAGTCATCATTCGATTCTGAACCCCCTATATCACCTCCGAGGGCTCGTATGTCTTCTCAGTGCGTTGAACAGTTACGTCAGCTAGTAATACTTTAACAAAAACATATGGAGTGATTAGAGATCAGTCAATAAAACACTTCCATCACAGTTCTATGAGGAAAAATATTTTGCTTATAAGTTGGGCCAGAGAACTGATATGATAATGGTTATTATCTGTTTCATATGGGATAACTCACGATTCACAATAACATATACGTTCATTCGAGCACGTGAAGTTCTGGCACTGAATAAGGTAGGATCAATCCAAACAAGAAAATTATGTGATTTAATGACTTTAATTAACTTCGTAATGCTGCGTTCAGTATGCGTTAATGCTGAGATCGCTCTCAGCGTACAGGTTCAGTGGGAACATTGGAGCAATCATTAGGCCTACCTATTATTCAAAGGGTTCTATGTCTTTAGAATACTCTACAAATATTGGTTATATTATTACAGGAGTCGATATTAATGTGGATTTTCACGATCCAATTTTAAACGACTGAAATCAGACAGGTTGTTTCAAAATAAATAAATTAACGCAGCATCGAAAATTAAACAGTACATTTTTTTACTGCTGAATTTGAACCAATGATAAGAGATGATAGCTTTTCATGAAGAGAAGTTATTATCGCCACAATTGAAGTATGTATCTCTTGAAAATATGGAATCGATATTCCAATCCAACAAAGATTAATTTTAAAGGGGGAAGAGTAGTCTAAAGGATTTTAGTTTTTTGTTTATGTTTTAAATTACTTAATCTAAAATACCCGATAACAATAAGATATACCTAGTTTCCATAAGTTACAGTCATATATAATTCATAACAAGGCCAAAAGGTTTCACTGAAATGGTTAAGTAAGCTAACAACCTTCTTTTACTAGCAAGTACAGAAGAAAAAGGCGTTTGTTACTGATCTTAGTGCAGAAGTAAACTTCATTGTGTACTAGTCACAGAACAGGAGTAAATATCCTTTAGTATTGACTAGCCATAATATAAAGGTAAATTGCTTTTAGTACTAGTTACGGAACAGTCGTAAATATTCTTTAGTACTAGTCACGGAACAGGCGTAAATATCCTTTAGTACTAGTCACGGAGGAGGAGTAGATTACTTTTAGTACTAGTTACGGAGTAGAAGTAAATTGCTTTTAGTACCAGTAACAAAACAGGAGTAAATTGATTTAAACACTAGTCATGGAAGAGGAGTAAATTACTTTAAGTACTAGTTACGGAATAGTAGTAAATTGCTTTTAGTACCAGTCACAAAACAGGAGTAAATTGATGTTAATAGTAGTCATGGAAGAGAACTAAATTACTTTAAGTACTAGTTATGGAATAGAAGTAAATTGCTTTTAGTACCAGTCACAAAACAGGAGTAAATTTATTTTAATACTAGTCATGGAAGAGGAGTAAATTACTTTAAGTACTAGTTATGGAAAAGAAGCAAATTGCTTTTAGTACCAGTCACAAAACAGGAGTAAATTGATTTTAATACTAGTCATGGAAGAGGAGTAAATTACTTTTACTACTCACCACAATATAAAAAGAAATTGCATTCAGAATATTTTTTTTAAATGTTAGACACAGTATAGAAACAAATTGCTTCGGTACTGTTCATTTCACAGAAGTAATTAGTTTTTATTACCATTCATAGTACAGAAGTAAATTCCTCTTGGTACTAGTCATGATATGCAAATAAACTACCTTTCGTATTGGAAAAGTCACACAGAATTAAATTTCTCTTAGTTTTAGACCTCATGGGGAAGAAACTTGTTAATAGTTCAAACCGAAATGAAGGTAAGTCGAAAAATGGATTGACTGCCTTACAAATTTGCACTTCGCCCCCATCCATATGTCTGTTCCAGAACGTCTTATTTTACTGTTTTCTTGTTATTAATTTCGTGTAAAACTTATTTAATTTTCAGTGAGTAATTTGGGATCACATACATCTACTTCCAGTGGAATTTTCCTCGGCTGTTCCTATGTCAATGAACACTTGTAAGCTTACGATGAGATCGGATGCTAATTAAGACTTAGCTGATTCAGTTATACTGTTCATGAGAAATTTAAGGAATATTTTTTTCATTATGAATTAGGAAAGACGTTATTTATCTTTAAACTGAGTAGAAGTACTGAATGTCATATATCAATACACCAGAAACTGAAGGTTATAATAATTAGTTGGCGCTGGTTGGGTATCTTCATTAATATCGATATTTTCGGCCGTATTCCCAATAATATCTCACAAAGTTAGACCACTTTAGAAAACTTAGGCTGCGTTTAAATCCACATACTTTGCTAACAGTGCAAACTAATCATTTTAAGAGTAACATGAATTCCAAAAATAATTTCAATCATTATAGCTAATTACATATAATCAAGAAAACTAACTTCAAAATAAACAGGAAATAGGCCATTTCATACAAGAAAGCAAACAAACATAAAAACACCGGTCGTATACTGTTAGATTAACACAACTTATCAATGCGCGAAATTTGAACTTATAAAAGCTATTCTCATATTTTTATCTCTCCCTCTCTCTCTTTGTACAATAGTGTGCATCCATCGTAAGAAGCTGACGAAAGTTACAAATAAGACAAAAATGTTATTTTTAGTACTTCTTATAGTGAGAAATAACTTGTCTTTAGAAATATTCATGTTACAAGGCAAAACAAAATTGCTTTTAGTACAAGACACGAAACGCTATGAAATTTATTGTATTAGATAATTACTAATGTACAGGAACAGTTTGAACTTAGTACTAGTAATGGTACAGGACTAAATTGTTTTTATCGCTTATAAAAATAGGTGTTTTGGTGTTAGTATTGGTGCAGGAATAAGTGTCTTTAGCACTGGTCATGTAACAGAAATAGATCTTTTGGTGCTAGTAATGGTGCAGGAGTAAAATGTCTTTAGCACTGGTCAAGGCACAGAAATAGATCTTTTTTGTGCTAGTAAAGGTACATGAATAAATTTTCTTTAGTACTGGTCAAGTTACAGAAATTGATGTTTTGGTGTTAGTAATGGTGCAGGAGTAAATTCTCTTTAGCACTGGTTAAGTTACAGCAATAGATGTTTTGGTGATAGTAACGGTGCAAGAGTAAATTTTCTTTAGCACTGATCAAGTTACAGAAATATATCTTTTAGTGCTATTAATGATACAGGACTAAATTGTCTTTAGCACCAGTCAAGTTACAGAAAACGATCTTTTGGTGCTAGTAATGGTAAATGAGTAAATGGTCTTTAGCACTTGTCAAGTTACAGAAATAGATCTTTTAGTGCTAGTAATTGTAAAGGAGAAATTGTATTTAGCCCTGGTCAAAGTACGGAGATAGGTCTTTTAGTGCTAGTAATTGTAGAGGAGAGATCGTCTTTAGCCCTGGTCAAAGTACAGAGATAGATTTCTTGGTGCTAGTGATGGTATAATAATAAACTGTCTTTAGCACTGGTCAAGTTACAGAACTAAATTTGTTAGTGCTATTAATGCCCCCCCCCCCCACTGGCACAGCGGCATGTCTGCGGGCTTACAACGCTAGAAACTGGATTTCGATACCCGTGATGGGAAGAGCACAGATAGCCCCTTGTGTACCTTTGTGCTTAATTACAAACAATCAAACGCACACGCTATTAATGGTACAGGACTAAATTGTTTTTAGCACTGGTGAAACTACAGAAATAGATCTTTTGGTTCTAGTATTGGTGCAGGAGTAAGGGTCTTTATTATTGGTCAAGTTACATAAATAAATCTTTCGATTCTATTTATGGTACAGGAGTAAATTGCTTTTAAAACTAATCACTGTCTGGAATTGAATTGCTTTCAGTGTATATCACGTTACAGAAAGAAATTGTTTTTAATATCGATGTGGCAAGTTTATACCAGAAAGTTTAAAGTTTCCGATTAGATAACTTTATTTAGATTCATCTTATAGTTGAATCTGTAAGCCAAATTTGAACTTTTGTTTGAAGGAATGATCTTACCGGCTTCTTGGTGGATTTTCAAAGCAGAATATTTCTACAATATTGTTATCATTTTTTATCTCTTGAGCTTCCCTTGGTAGATTGCTGATCCAGGAATGATATGTGGAGATAGAAATGTAGCAAATTCTCACTGTTTTCCATTCATTATTTCTAGGAGAAGACTTATCTTTCTGGTGGGTATTGTTAAGATAATTCCAGATCTACTTCTAGACAAAGCAACAATTGCAAAAATGTGTTTTTCTTTTATGTGTCTGACTAAGTTTTGTCTGCCAACAGCGAAATAGAAGGTCACGAAAAGAAGAAGCGCTTTATTGAAGATTAATTAGATCTCATAAAAATGACGTCCAAGGTCTTGTGCTGTCCTTAAACCTGCTACACACTTGTGTGAATAAAGGTTGGTCTATGTAAAGATGTTTCACTTCAAAAACAACAATAAAGTTCAATGTAGATATTCCAATCAGATAAACTAAGGTTTGGTATCTCATTTAAACATATTTACCCAGATATGTACTGTTATTAGTTATTTTGTTTTAGTTTTAATGGTACATTTGCAAAAATTCCACGACTTCTAACAGTTTTAATCACCGGTGAAAGTATATAAACGCACATATTTACGCCTACAAACAGTTGAATAGTCTTAACCTACAATACGAGATATGCCACAGGAAACCCTAATACTGATATTAAGGATATCGATGACGTCATTAAATTATTTTTTTCATGCAGTAATATTTTCTCAATCAAGTAAATATTGAACATTAGAACATTTGCAATGCTAAGCTGATTGAGTGATGTTAATAAGTAGAGCTTAATTATGGTGAAAGATTACATTTAATTTCGTTTGTTCTTTTATCGAGTGTAGGAGAGGGACTCGTTACGGCCCATGCTGTACTTCATTTATGTACTTTATTGAAACACTTACAAAACACTTCTCGGATCGAAGGATTTGGTACATTAAGCATTCTTATGTATGGATATCATTGCACGTTTAACAATGAGGGAACCATTGAATTTTGTTTCTTTATTGTAAAGCCCAAAACTACGATGGGCTATCTGTGCTGTGTCAACTATGGGTATCGAAACCCGGCTTTTAGCGTTATAAGCCGTCAGATTTGTCGCTGAGCAACTGAGGAGCATCCATTGAATAATTATGTTTTTCTTCAATAGATTCATGTAACGAAATCCCCCTTTTTTCAGAAATTCTGTCATTTAATTACTTCTGTTCAGTAACCGTGTTACACGATGATACAAAACTCGTTATACCCATTTCTCTTTAATTTCAATCCTCTTCTCGTTTGAAGTAACTGACATTTACATTATCACATCTATGGCTACGGGCAATGTGTTGAGAGTTATATTGTTTCTTGTAAAATACAATATTTATGTAGTTTTCCTGTATTATTTTGTAATTAACCAGATAATTTAAATAGCAAATATAGATGAACGAGCGCGTCCTGATGTATTAACAGCGTGACATCGCAGAATCGTTTTCTCATTGTTAAAACTGATCGAAAATAATAGCGTAATGTCATTAATTACCAAAGTTCCAATACCAAAGCTGAACATATAACACTGTAATGTCAGTTGTTTTGGCAATATGACGAGAAAAGCTCTGGGTGATTTACTGCTGGCAGGATTAAAGATAATTTCAAACATTATTTTGGATCAGGAACGATAATCGTCAGTCCTTCACGTGTTTTCGTTAAACCAGTTCAATAGAAACTAACTATTGTAATTATGCTATAAAACTATTGAGCCATCAAGTTGCATAACTTGAGACGATATGTACTTTCGGTTTATTTTGTTCAGAAAAAATTATACATCATTGTGATGTCAAATTCAAATGTTGGTCATCACGAGTCCACTCCAAATCAAACGTTAAAAAATACAAAGAACTCCAATATTTTACATTAAAATTCCCAAGAAATGTCAAATGGTAATCTTTTCATATCGTACTTTATTCTTGAACTGAAAAAAAAATGATATCGCACGGATTTGAACCAGACTCGAAAGCTCCGAACTCCAGACATCGAGCAAGGGGTCAATAAAAATCACTTACAGACTTGTTGCCATCTTTTGTTTTGCTTTTTCGACGGTGTTTCTGGAACAAATTTCGAAACTGTTTGTTAATCTTCTATCTCGAAAGCTTTGTATCATCTCGTTAATTATTACCTCAGACCAATTTAAATAAAACTTTCAACTGATATTCAAATATGATATCGCACAGATTTGAACCAGGCTCGAAAGCTCCGAACTCCAGACATCGAGCAAGGGGTCAAGAAGACCCACTCACAGACTTGTTGCCATCTTTGTTTTGGTTTTTTTGACGGTGTTTCTGGAACAAATTTCTAAACTGTTTATTAATCTTCTATTTCGAAAGCTTTGTATCACCAATTTGAATAAAATTTTCAACTCCTTATACGTCAGTACTATGTTTATTTACTTTATATTTCTAAGGCCAGAGAATCAAGAAAACGTACAGCATGTATAATGCATTAGAGGCTGCTTAAAATGTTAGAAATTCTAATTGAATAGCATACAATACGTGGTGCCTATATCAAGTGTTTATTTTAAGAGTGTTAGTAGTTTAAACAACAATGTAAGGCTAAACCTAGGCGGCGCTTTTATGACGCTGAGTTGTCATGCACTACCTTTCTTTCTTGGAAACTGTTATTTAGGGTTAGCTCTAGCCAAGTACATCGTTTACTGGAATTGGAAGTCAATAACGTATTGTGGTTCTTGTGTAGAATGATTAAGGGGTCGTGTATTCATTTAAACAATGTTATATTTTTAACTAGAAAAGTTTATATAAAATTTATCACAATAATATTTATTTATATATATTATAGGCAAATAAAAATATTCATGAGTAGAAGATAATTCTTCCCCTTCAATGGAAGGAATTGAAGTGTTTCTAAGACTGACGATAAAAAAAAGATTCCATGTTATGTAGGAAAATATTTACTGAAGTATACTTTTCTAGAGTTCTACTATATTTTTTTTTAGGCAGGTGGCCACTTGTTACAGTTAAAGTAGTTAATTATTCATTGGAAAGTCATAGCTAACCACACTATTGACTCGAATGATGTAAGCACGAACTACAAAAGGCTTGACAATCGGAATACCGTCAGCTGCGACCCGTCACGCGACCATCCAATAACGGAGCGCGTGCTTTATGTTCTTGTCATGATATTATCCGCTGCATGCAAGTTGTTAACTTTTTAAGTGTCATCTGTGCTGCATAATACAGTAGTACGACATTAACACTCCCGTAATGGTAAGAGCAGGGTTAGGTAAAAGTGAATAGAAAATGTATAAATGACGCCGATGGAGACAAACGATAAAGGTGAGCATGAGCAGTCGATGGAGACAGAACAATGGGTTGTTATATATAAACTACACAACAGTATGGAAATAACCATTTATAAGTATATTTTCTTACGCGTTCTTTCTCAGAGCAGTAATGGAGACACACAAGGTCGAAACATATATATTTCCAAGGCCTAATAATATACGTATACATTATAAATACATTTGTAAATAACATCATATTTTTTTAAGTTTTTTGTACAAGTCGACTGCACATTTCTTAGATCTTTCGTGTATTTATGTAACTTTGTTTGTTTGTTTTTTCGAGAAAGTCCACTGGTTGCTTGCCTCTAGTGATGACGCGAAACGTGCCAGAAATTAAGAAAGTGAAAACTTGTATACAAAGTTATGTCACTATAAGATGAGACATTTTTGTGGAACCACATAGTTGCGAAAGAGCTACCAAAAATTATTTTACAGAACGTGAAGATATTTAATGAAGAAATTATAATTCATAAAATATTGGAATGTTAAGGTTATGTTAATTCAATTATTCATACAGATAGATATAACATATAAATCCCTATGTTAATTATCTTTTCCGACCAGTCGATGATGTTGTGGTTATTAACCGCCTTTTGCAAGGTTCACCGAAATTTCGATGCTGTGTTGAATTAGTAGCTTAACTTATGCTTTGTCTTAACACAAAGTTTTGATTTGAGACTAAACTATAAACTAATCATCTGTAGGTTCTATTTCTCAGACATAAATCCGCTATTTCCCAAATATCACTCCACGTGATAACGAAACAATAATATGTTAATGATTTAGTAATTGGACATAATTTTAATTTTGGATAGTTAAACATTTAATTGTTTGTTTTTTGAATGTCGCGCAAAGCTACACGAGGGCTATCTGCGCTAGCCGTCCCTAATTTAGCAGTGTAAGACTAGAGGGAAGGCAGCTAGTCATCACCACCCACCGCCAAATCTTG
>NW_013665765.1:623946-625336 GCF_000517525.1 Limulus polyphemus
ATTCAAACCCGCGACCCTCAGATTACGAGTCGAGACCCTTAGCCACCTGGCCATGCCGGGCCGAACATTTGATAGACTGAAGTTGCACGTACCCGCCCCTCTTGCAGAAAGTCATTGAATAGTTTTGATTAAATATAGGAGACGTTAGTCAAGGACTCAAAATAACTTATACTGTTTTTCATAATGATAACAGCACTATTTAAAAATCCACAAAAACATGCCAGTTTCCCAGTAATTCAGATAACGTTTTATTGTATTGTGTATCAAGCTGAAGAGAAACATCCATTTGTTGCTGACACATTTCATAAAACAATCTCTCGGGAACATTTTAGGTTCCCGCCTTTCGCAAGCAAGAAAAATGTAAAATATATTAAAAAAAAAAAAAGCCCTCTCGACTGTAAAACCCCGCAACGCAACGCACTGATGTGAGCGGGAATCAATGCGTTAACGAAAAAATAAAATAAAAGCGTTTGAACACAGTTCTTCGTGTAAAAGGCCTACACCTACAGCTCTTGTTACGTCCTTAGGCAGCGCAGAATTGTGTACTCGAGTCGTTACGTTATAGACAACCTAACAAAGACATATTGCCTTTGGTGAACCGTAGCTGTTACGTTATTCGTATTTTCAATGCTACACATGCGATCGTAACTCCAGCCTCGGTTTTCACGAACAATGTCGTTTATTCAAAGACTCTTCTAAGGCGGCAGTCCTTCAGGCAGGCACTGGTGGGAAGACGCAAGGTGGAAACACAGTGATTGGTGGACTTCGTATCAGTTAACGATTTCCACACGCGGAAAGTGGCACGAACGCCTTGGCACGTGAAGCGCGTGCGTTCTAATGCGGTAACAGTACTGCCCACGAGTCTCTCCTGTAGGGAACTGTGATAAATCATTTCGCGCCAAAATACTGCAGGACGTTGTAATTTGCTAAGCCTGAAAACACATGTCACTCACATCATCTGCTGCTTTTCAGTAGAAAAGAGCCTGTCTCTTTTGACATGAGCCGTAAGCTTGCGCAGCATGCCTGACGGTCTACGTAATTTTGGACGTAAGGGGTTAATTAAGTAACTCTACCATTACAATTTACATCCCGACAGAAACCATACGTGAAATCGCATAACTTTCCCAACATTCGACATTTTTTTTTGTTTTGTTCTACAGATCTTGTGACAGTTAGAATCATTTCTTTTCGTTGCCAATTGATAGCCTCTGTAGAAATAAACAGACACACACTGATAAGATCCCAGTCGCCTGTAACATTTCTTCTTCCGTTGTATATAAAATGTATTTATATCTTCCATTCACTCGTGTATTTATCGTATTTGGCCGTCCCAGTATTTCCACTTAACCATATTCATCATTATATATATATATATATATATATATATGTC
>NW_013665765.1:625967-630052 GCF_000517525.1 Limulus polyphemus
ATATATATATATATATATATATATATGTCAATTTGTTTTTCAGAACGAATTTTAAATGAATAAAATTCGGTAGACCAAATATAATAGGATTCGATTTATTACTAAACTTATTCGTAATTAACCTCTCTACGTTCGATCCAACTCAACTATGTAATGAGATATTTTCATTTCATAAGATGTAATGAGTTAATATTGACTTGTGAAGGCAAAGTAATTAACACTCACGCCCGTTTCACGTAATTCAGTATAAAGTAACTCCAGGGACACCAGAGGTGAGTGGATAAGTACATATCCACGGTATGTATGTACAAAATGGTATGTGTGTGTTGACTGATTTGCATCACAGCATGGAAGCTAGTTAAACATTACTCGAATGATATATTTGAATACAAGTCTCATTAGATTCAGATTTGTATAGAATGTACAGCATCACATATTTATTATCTTAAACATCGGTTAAATTAATTTCTTACAGTGACGTGCACAATTTCCCCTTTTCGATTCTTACACCATTAGTCACATAATCAATATAACGAAGAGCATACATAGATGTGTTAGATTAAAGAACATGAAATTAACAAAAGCAGAGAGACTAGTTTAGGAATACGTATAGGCTGAACATGTTTTATAACTTGCCCAACAATTCGAGTTAAACAGCTGTTTCCTTCATCACCCTAAAATACTAACGTTAAAATTATCAATTAAACAAAATGCATACCCTGTTCACATATATGTACATCAAAGAACAATATTGTGGTTAAAAATTGTTGTTTTTATAGTTTTGTAGGAAAATGGTGTAATGTTTGTTGTTGTTAAGCTCATAGCTACACAAAGAGCTAGCTAGTCGTACTCTGCTCATCGCGGTAATCGAAACCCGATTTTTGGCGTCATAAGCCCTCAATCTTACCGCTGAGCCACACTCGACCGAAATTCAGATAAATATATTTTCAAACTTCAAACAAGTAAATATAAATATATCGTATTCGCCATAAACAGATATCATAATATTATAGCTGTAAAGGTTGATATAACAGTTTGTATTTCACAATCAGGAAATAAATAAGAAACTGACTCATGTAACGTACATTGCATATTTGTTGTTTTTCTTAATGCAAAGTTATACAATAGGCTATCTACACTCAGTCCACCGCGAGAAGTCGAATCCCGGATTTTACTGTTGTAAGTTCGTAAACTTACCGCTGACTTATTGGAGGACTTAGCGTATCTAAAGATAATATTTTATATTTTATATGTTCCTTCTAAACCAGAATAAAACAATGGAAGAACGTTTCCTTTTCATTTCTATATTCCTTCGAGTCCAGGAAACTGCCCAAGTTTATTAGCATTGAAATATAATTCCATAGTTATTTACTTGCTAGTTTCTTTTAGGTTTTTTTACAAAACCCTGTTGAATATTTAGCATTTTTTGTAAATTTTGGAAAGTGATCGCCATCCCGTTCCAGCCAACTCACCGATGGCTCGTTATTATAAAATATAGGTAGGTATATATATATATTTTTAAATTTTGACGCAATGCTAGACAAAAAGCAGTGGTTCTTAACCTTTTCTGCTCCATGCCCCATCTCGACACCTCAACAAGTTTGATGCCCCCTTAATATAAAAACAAATTTGGTGTTGAAAAGGTATAAAAAATATAATGTAAAATTTAGAAATTTACCAAAATTTCACACCCAAATGAAATTTTTTTCCTTATTGTAGCATTTTCAAATTGCCCCCAATATATTCAAATCCCCCCCCCCCCCCACCGGTAGGGCGTGCGCCCCACGTTCAGAATCACTGGACTAGAGGGAAGGATGCTAGTCAACAGTACTTTCTGCCAACTCTTGGAACACTCTTGTTTCACTTCATAGTTAAATTCAATTGTCACTCTTATAGCATACCCAAAACACCAAAGTTCGGAGCGCGTTTTTGTGGCAACGGACTGCGAACCTTGAACCATGGGATTCACGCTAATTACCGAGCCACATCTGATTCAATACGTGGCTATAAGATTTAGGTGTGTATTTTTGCATGTCTTGTATTATTCAATACACCTCTTTCTGTATGCATGCATAAATCATCAAATATAGCAACGATTTATATTTAAGTTGTACTATAAAATTTTAAACGTGATTTAGAAGATTAATATAAATATTTGAAGGATGTGTTATATTTTTTTCCAATTAGTAGCTGTCTGATTTTTGAACCTACCGAGTTTTTAAGGCAAAATGTTTTAATTGCTTCTTCGCATTTCGTAGTTCTCTGCCATATTGATTTACTTATAAATTTCTAAATATATAACCCTTTCGTTACAATCTATTCTCATAAAAGGGACCACATGCTTTGCACATATGAATAATTAGCAAATATTTTATAAAGTACAGACAGTAGTCGAGTGACTCACCCAGCTTTTCCCATTTACAACCTGCATAAACCTGCCGCGGTGTCAACTGCGTTATGAAAATATTTCAAATTACGCTATGAATTTTGCCGAGTGTAATTTTGAAGCTAAAATAAAATAATGCAAAACATTTCTCCTGTAATATCTGACATTTTGATACTCATTTATTAAATAAATTAACGTGTCACAGTAGATATGCTCAAAGCAAGTTATTGTAAGAATTATATATTATTTTGTATAGGGACAGTTACAAACATAATTTGAAGTTGTTTTCTAGGGTTGACCAGCCAACGGCAAAAAGTTGTTTTAGTTACTATCATTGCCTTTCATGGGGTGAATTTTGTGTTAAACACATGTTTTCTTTTATACAATTTTCAGAGCTAATGTCTTTTGTTTAAACACAGTAAGCCTTATGTTCGAGGTCTTATGTAGGCTCCAATAATGTTATCGTCACTAAAATAGAAATATATACTTGTCAACCTATGTGACTAAGCTGAAATATTATTATACAGAGTCCGTGGAATTAGAGACTGTAAGGACATTTTTCTTTTCGACTAAATGTAAAAGATGTCGTGAATTGTCACTTTTATACCTAATGTTACAAGTCTATATTATTTTATGTAAAAACTTCTCAACCATATAAAACTGCAATTAACAATATTAATTAAAATAAAGCTCCTGTGAGGGAGAGGTGTGGGTTACCACTTTATGGGTATCTTTTGGAATCTTGTAGTTTGGTTATTTGATGGACACAGAGAATTTATACCAATTATCTCCCATTATGCTGTATCACGAATAATGCTGATTTTCTACTTTTTTACGCACATGTATGGTTTAAGTAAACAAGCTTACTCAGATTATTTTGGTAAGCAGTGGGGCTTGTTTCTTTAACTGATGTTTCTTCATCAGTAATTCACTTAATTTTAGAATTAGGTTTTAAACTTAATAATAACACCTTCGAAAGCAGAGTTGGTGAAGAAGAGGCGTTTCTTTCACAGGGGTTGTTCTTTCTAGTTTACTATAGAGACGAGTAAATTGTATCAAGCGAATAATTGTGTTACAAGGTCACTATCCATTTGTTGCTAATGGTTCGGCATTGTATGTCATGCATTTCATAAAAGACACCTTGCAAGGCAATTTAAAAAGTAGTAACTGCAATTCATATAAGTTTGCACTCAACGTGCTGTAATCAAGTATCTATGGAAGGAAAGTAAAAGAAAAAAGCTGTGCGCATAGTCTACAATATTGAGGAAACTTGGCCATGATTTATGCAACAAGCATTCCGGCATAAAAACGAAACTTGTTTTTCGGCAAAATGATGAGCTCAGGTCCATTTTTCTTTTCGACTAAATGTGAATGATGTCGTGAATTGTCACTTTTATATCTAATGTTACAAGTCCATATTCTTCTATGTAAAAGCTCTCACTCGTATAAAACTGCAATTAACAAGAATGTAGGGTGTGTTATTTACCGAATTTTTCGGTGTATAAGACGCACTTTTTTACCCCAAAATTTGATGTCAAAATATGCTTGCGTCCTATACACCAAAGGTATGAATAATATATATGTATATATATATATATGCGATATACACAAGCCATGTAGTAAATTACTATAATAAAGTAGGACATAGACTATAGTTTAGTCTAATTGAATTAAGTGTTTAACTTTAATTAAACTAAAG
>NW_013665765.1:630833-638011 GCF_000517525.1 Limulus polyphemus
CCTACCACGAACTTAAAAAACATAACTATTTATAATGCCCCCTAAGTAATAAAAAAATTAAGTACAGTGAAAGTAATGAAGATTTTGTAGGTTTTGAACCAAACTAAATAACAGTAAACCTTTTTTGATTTACGGAATTTTCTTGTTTTGATGTTTTGAGCTCTTTTGTGTTTAGAACAATATATACTAATTTTTAAAGTATCAAATTGAAGTTTTGTTCAATAAAAATCTTTCAAATGTGATTGTAGCTTTTTTCCCCAAAACTTTGTCTTCAAAATAAGGGTGCGTCTTATATTCCGAAAAATACGGTATGTCCAGCATCAGTATTTAATATTAGAGCCGCCAATTTAGCACATTCTGGGCAGTATTTATGAATTCTTGTATAGTAAAAATGTACACACGAACTGATAGGTATAGTGATATATGCACTGTCGTTATTAGTTGTAAATAGCTGTGTTCTGTACACTATTCTCTGTCTGTTAACTCTGGTTACTACGACCAAAGTCCAGAAACTATCGTTATTGATTATAAATAGCTTTGTTCGGATGTACTGTCCTTTTCTAATCTGCACATTACATCTTGTAACTTCTATCGTTATGGTCTTCTTACAGATGTGGTTTTCGTAACTACTTCATAACATTATACTTGCATTTCACCAGACTGGTATGATGAACTTCAGGGAGAGTGTAAGCAGTGCCTTATACGTACTTAAAAGAGATTATGTTGAGAGAAATAATGTCTGATTGGCCATATCTTCAGCCTCATAAAGTATACGTTTCTTGGTTGTAATCTTTAATGATGTTAGGAAAACATGTAGGTTAAAAAAATAAATTTAACACAAAAATACAAAACTCTATAACCTGTACGCTTTCGAAAGGTGGACCTTTCTTCATCATGAGCAAGCTGGGAAACTTGGTTGTAGTATGATATTTTTAATGATCCACACTTTTCATGCATTTTCGAAGTAAATACCAATTTACTCAAATAAAGTCTGGAAATATTTTTTATCCATTGGATAATGTGGATGGGTTTTTCAGACTTTATTGAATATTTGACCTTCTTAGTGAGGTTTTTACTCACCCGATGACTGGGTAATGTTTTGATTCTTCTGTGTCTATGTGTTTGTGTGTGAACGGTATGATAACTCCAAAAGTGGCCTGATATGTCCTGGTGGTTAGATCACTCGACACTTTTGCCATCATCAAATAAAAAAGTAATGCTTTGTTTTAACAATATTTGAACATTATGACACCTAGCGGATCGTTAACTTTATAAATTTATAAGAACATTTAAATAGCATTGATATGAGGTATAGAAATAATGTATATAACTTAAAAATCTTCAAAATGCATTTTTTAAACCTGTATATAAATAGCTAGTTAGTGAAATCACCTTACTTAATAAAAAGTCCTAAATCTTAATTATTCAATATGACACCTACCTCGGGCGAATCTACAAATTTGCGGCGTCACTGTAAACAATATTCCAACCTAAGTTGATTTTTTCGGCGAGGGGGGGGGGTATGATTGTCCATAATAACAAGTGAAGTTTAAATATTGGAGTTAACAAAAGCCTACTTTTACAGGACTGTTTTATTGTACCTAAAGCTGTTTATTTGAAGTTATTTAAGAATTAATCAAACCTATAGAAACCTTATCAATTATAAATTGTTTTATAAAGAGGTCAAAAAACGCAAATAATTTTTGAAAGGAAATTAGTTTTTTTTTAGTTGATAACTTCTACCAGATAAACTTAACAAAGCTATAACACCTGTAATTCCACAAACCGGTGCTCCAAAAGATCTACTTATTATTCTGAAGAAGAATAGTCAACTATTCGAAAGCGCTCGAGTTTTGGGTCTCGTTTTGAAATATTACAACTTTTGTAGGTGATCCTATGTGCTAACTACTTAACCTGGATTTACTTATTATAGAGTTATCGTACACTGAAGAACATACAATTAAGTTAAGAAAGAAATTAACTCAATGGCTGTAACCATAACTGAAGTTATTAAGTGTCTCCAAGTCACTTATTATAATTATATATTTCTTTGAATTCAAATACTTTGTAACAAAAAGTTAGCATTAATGAGTTGTTCATAAATTTACATGTTTATCCTGTTGCATAGGTGGAATCCATCATTAGGTGTCTCTCCACGCCTACATGCAATCACTTATTGTCCAGAATAGAGAATACACGTTCAGTATTGTAAACCACGTATTAACAGCTTGGAATATGGAGATCAGTCTTCGTAATTCAGAATGTAGGCTGGGTTCCAAGTGAACTCACGGTACTCAAAATTCTACTAACTGCTCATTAAAAAACGCTATTTCTGAACCAATACAGTTCATCTGTTCCATTTACTTATGTAATCGCAATGCTGATGTTCAGGTTTTTAATTTGTTATTGATAGTAGATATAACAAATGGTCTTTCTCTTCTGGCTTTATAGCGCTCTTGGGAAGGAAAATGAAGGGAAATAATTATTGAATATAGTCGTTTGGGAGAGCTGACATGGAGAACTCACGAGTACTTTGAATGTTTTATGACTTGTTTTTCGGTCTGTTTTTCCCAAGTTCGTTGATTTTTTTTAATCAGTTGATGCATGATAGGATGAGGAAATTATCACGTAAAACTATTAACGAACATTTCTTCGTTAAATTGGCTAGTAAACATTGTTTTTTTTTAGAAGTTCGGAGTAAAAAAATATGTATCTCAGGATATATTTTTATATCCTTAACGTAAATTTTAGCTTTTAGTTTGACATGTAGACTGAAGCATTTCAGAAATATACGATGTAAATGAACTCCAAAACCGAAGATGCTTTCAATGGGCTTCAACCAGATATCAGCTTTGATGTTGGTTTACAAAGAGTTATTTGCACACACGTGTCCGCGAGAGAAAAACAAATGTTGACGTTAATTAGTGCTTATAGTAATCCATCTGATAGTATATACAAAGTAAGCCTCATCTGTCAAGTTTAGACCTCTCTAATAATAAACCAAAGCTCTCACTCATTGTAAACGAAGCTGTTAATAAAATTTTCGAACTTATGAGGGCTCTCTCTACTGCTGTGTCATTTCTGACAGACACTACTTTACCTAACCAAATGAGGTTTTGCAGAGCACACTGATAGATTTTCCTAAAAATATTTTTAAAATTATACAATGTTTTGATTGTCTAAAGACTGGTTCATGAAATTAGACAAATAACTGGTAAACTTTGCTTAGCAGTGGCAAATCAATTTTTACAACTTAGTGCAATTAAACTGATGGATAAAAAGAACAAGAATACAGGTTGTTGGTTGACACTATATTTTTGAAAAACTCACAATACTTATTGCTTTGAAAAATATTATTTCCTTCATTTAGTTAGAATATTCCATTTATCATTAGCCAGCATTTCACCAGATTTTTTTCCTTGTTTTAATTAGAATATTCCACTTATCATTAGCCAGCACGTGTTTGTAAGGTTTTCTTCAATTATGTTTTTATTCACAAGAGAAAGACGCTTGTGCCACGATCCCCTGGGTCTTTTCTTAGTTACAGAACTTCGTTTACCATTTTGGTTGCAGCTCATGGTGCTCATATGAAAGACTCCCCTTTCTTTAGAACATCTTGCTTAGCTTAATGGTAACTGGTGCTCTCTTAAGAAGAAGATGATATTTCGGCAAGGACTTTCTTTCGGAATTTTGTTCTTGGGGGGGGGGGATTTATTTGGTAAATGATGTTATACGGGTTATTCGAAGTGTCGAAAGCATAGTATGTTTATGAACATAGTTTGATTGTGTTTCCAAAGATGTTTTTACAAATATGTCTAAAATTATGCAGTTTTAAGACCTAGATTTATTTGCAGCTCTGTATACCGAAGCATACATCATTGAAATGTCTAAACTATAACATCTTCAGACAGGTCAAAAACCGCTTTAAAATAGGAAGATTGAATTAATTGTAAAAACTATTTTCATCTAGGAATAACGGGTTAGTTAGTTCTCACTAATAATGGTAACATAACTAGTGTTTTAGTTTTCAAAAAAAGCAAATTACGTTGATAACTGTCAATACTTTACTCAATTAATTTGTGTATTTTTACTGCGAAAACTTGTAATTTTATGTTTTATTTGTGACACAGAACCGATTCAGGGCTTGCGGTTCTAAACGTCCAAGGTTTGAGTCGCTGAACTCACTCCACACTTTCAGCATTATAACTGCAACAGTCAATCAGGATATTCAGTTAACAGTAGCTGTGTAGGTGCTGGTAATTAGTTGTCCACCCTTTGATCAGTAGTTCTAAGTTAAAGTTGGCTATACCTAAACCTTGAGGGCCCTGATCTATCTATTTAGCCAATGTGTCGTATAAGATGCGCACAGATGGAAAATATCAAATACCCATTCTACTGCTATTAAGAAAATACGTCAAACGAGAAACTATGGGTAGTTATGTTTCTCAACTAGTTAAACGAAACGTATTGAAACTACTCTTATCAGTGTAACTTAAGAATATAGTTGCTGTAAAATTTCATTTGGAAAGAGTAAAATGAGAAACACATAAGTTATCGAGCCTTCTTACATTCATTTTAAATTATTAATCTACACGAAGCTGAAAAATATAAGTTAGTTATTTTATCACAAGGGGTCGAGTAAACCTATACAGCTATATTTATATCTCTATACCCATCGTTCGGAACTACAAAATTCATTTAGTAAAAGGCAACTAACCTCTCTTTTAATATTGATTTTCCGTTACCGAAATTTTTAAAAACAAACAAAAATTGATTATGAAAGTTATCACTGAATCTGACATTGTGTCAGTAAAAATCATGTTTTTCAGGACACTATCAAAGTGATTCAGTAAAAATCATGTTTTTCAGGACACTACCCAAGTGATTCAGCAAAAATTATGTTTTTCAGGATACTACCAAATTGATTCAGTAAAAATAATTTTTTCACGGTACTACCGAAGTGATTCAACAAAAATTATGTTTTTCAGGATACTACCAAAGTGATTCAGAAATAAAAACTATGTAAACTCTATCAATCAATAAAAATAATGTTTTTCAGAGTACTACCAAAGTGATTCAGAAATGAAAACTATGTAAACTCTATCAATCAATAAAAATAATGTTTTTCAGAGTACTACCAAAGTGATTCAGAAATGAAAACTATGTAAACTCTATCAGTCTTCCTCATCTTACTCCTGTGATTAATAAGAGTTAACCCTAATCCCCTTGGACGTTGCACAAATTTGCAAAATATGCTTTAGCCAAACACCGTTAATTTATATGAAATAACACTAAATATTTTCCAAAGAGAAGATGTGATAATGAATGCAAGTTACAATTTTTCCAACCTTTTCATTGAAACTGCTGAAGCAATTCTTTTCGTTAAGATTTAGTCAGCTTACCATTAGCTATGATTAGAAGTATAACATTTATTCAGCGTTCTACCCTAACATCTATAAACAAGTTAATTGGAACTTGCAAATTTTCATATATGTGTAATATGTAAACAGGACACAGTCCATGTTTTCTTCACCTTGGTTACAAAGGGTACTATAACGAAAAAAACAACAAAAAAACTAGCCTTTGTAACACTTTACTGATACATAAGAGATATAAAGTCGTTAGTAGAGGGCACATTTTTGTTAAAATTCATTTGGTTACCACAGGGGCTATTTCTTGACAAGTTTGTTGAAAACTACAGAATATTACTTACACGTGTAGTCTTTCTAGAATCGTATCAAATACTCCAAGTTCCTCTCCAATACCTACAAATTATGACAGAAGTACAAGTTTCGAAACATTATAAACAACAGTAATTTGTTTCACTAAATATTTCAATATTTTCAACAAAGACTACAGCAGTAACAATCCTTAGTTAGTCTTGCGGAACTTAAAACAATAAAGAAATCTACACGATAAATTCCCAGTAATTTCTTCCAATTCTCTGAAGTATTGTATACTGATGTGACACGAGATGGCAGCATAAGACTCTCTAAAAGTTTCTTGCACGTGCAATAAAAAAATTGACGATTGAAAAACAACCAAAATATCTACCTCCGCTAGCTGGCTCTAAAAGTTTAAAAGCTTTCACACACAAACAATTATAAAATATCCCCAGGAAGTCATTTTGTTTGTTTAAAGAGTTTTAGATCTGGCCACTATCGGTGCTAAACGATTTAAAAATCACACCTTGTTACTTCTGAAGTATATTTATTAATTAGAAAGATTCTAAAACCTAACAAAATGATTTGACGATACTCGGATTTTGATCACACGGGTAGATACCCTTAAAATATATGATTAGGTAACTGTTTATTATGGTTTGATCTACGCATCTAAATATTGCAGTCTACATATACTGACAAACATTGGTTTGAATTTCGCGCAAAGCTCCACGCTAGCCGTCCATAATTTAGAATTGACAGACAGCTAATCCATACCACCCACCGACAATTCTTGGGCTATTCTTGTACCAACGAATAGTGGGATTGACCGTCATGTTATAATGCCCTCACGACTGAAAGGACGAATATTTTTGGTGACGAGGATTCGAACCCCTGACCCTCAGATTGCGAGACAAGCGCCTTAACCCGACAAAAGGAATTCCATAAACTTTTGAAAACGTACACATTTCAACCACTACGTTGTTGTTGTTGGAACCTTAATGGAATGCTACACAATATGTTACCTGGGTTGTATCCAAAGAGGGGAATCGAACACCAGATTTTAGCACTGTGAGTCTATAAACTCACCGCTGACCCTCTCTTACCAGATATAGTCGCTGATGAATCTCATCCCTTGTAAATGACTTTTTCTTTATTCATCTTAAATGTTGTTTAGAACTGTATATTCGTAACTAAAATTATATATATATACATATATGTCTTACAAAACGGAATAAGCTAAAGACGCTTTAGATGTAATATCTGGCTTCTACCTGCCTTGTTATGCCACACGAGACAAGATCTACAAACGGGCACTTCCTCAGAATAAGAATGTTAATGTGGTCTATCTCAATCAGCAGCAATCAAACAAAACAAATCGTAATACAGAGTACATCCTGCTGCTGATAGGAGGAGACTTAGGAAGTGAGACTTTCTACGTAGCAAATGAATATTTTCGAACTGGTGTATTTAAGTGTTTTACACTCACAAAAAAGAACCTATCATTCTATAGGT
>NW_013665765.1:638249-648315 GCF_000517525.1 Limulus polyphemus
GTTTTATTGGTGGTAGTGTCTAGAGTTACTAATGAGAAGTGGAATTCTTTGAAACTATTTTGGTTCATATACTCTTCCAAGCATATAATTGTTGTCGAACAAGTCTATTTATTCAAAAGAATATTTTATACAACCATAAAACAAAGTAAAATACAGGTAAAAGTAGTTAGAAGTGCCACATAATTCACCTTTGACACGAGGTGGCACCGAAGACTGTAAAAAGTATCTACTCTCCCTAATGTAACGTGGGTTGAAGTTAAACTCATTTAGAGTAACACCAGCACTTTATGCGTTCGGCATTAATTCCATCTAGATTTGTGTTTGGCTGCTCGGGTATTTTGTATTAGCTAAGAATTTTTACACTCTGGCCATAACAGCAACCCTAAAGGGTGAACACGTTTGGTGACGGGGAATCGAACTCGCGAGCCGAGTGCTCTAACCACCAGGTCCTCATTTAAAGTAACTGTTTAGGTATAATAATGGGAGCTGAGAAAGTAACTTGTAAAATATCGGACACTGGACACATAGCGTTCCTTTAACAATATTGAGCATTACACTGTGAATATCGAAATTTCATTGAAAATGTTTATTGAAATTGTATGCATGCTTGCATACAGAGCTAACCAGAGGGCGCTTATAAAAATAATCTCATGAATTATCAACCCACTGTGTTTTGGTGAATATTTAACACAACTAAAATCTATATGAAAATATATGAGTGGTGCTAAAATAAGACGTAAGTAGAAAGAGACATTTTTATTATTCTTAACATTCCCAAAAATTGTGCAAGATGCATTGCACATTTTAAACAAATAGATATCTTAGAGTTAGTGTTGTGGAATAACATAGGGAACGAGAGTGTGCAGGAGATGTCGCCCCAATATTCCATTTGTCAGCACAATTCTATCGGCAGAAGTTTTATTTGTCATTTGGAGAAATCTCCGGAGAAAAATTAATAATTTCTTGTTGGAACGAATTTACCGACAACGAAAATAGCGAGGAAAATTCGGTAAATGGTAATAAAATTCCTACATGGATTATGGGACTTGCATTAGTGTACCAACAGTTCTGATAGTTTTATCATCTACATCTTTTTATTTTAAAAATATCCGGAAATGCCAAATGTCTCTTTATTCACACCCCCCCCCCCCTACAAGTATAAGGATTTCGCTTCGCCCTTGGTGGAGTAAACATATTTTACATCAAAACATTAAATTTTTAAATCATATAAATAACATTTCAAATAGACTATGATTGCTATGGGTTCAACCCAGCTATTGAGTCCTGGTAATTAATAATATGCTTCCTAAGCAGTGACTTGAAGTAGACAAAAATAGATCTAGCATAATAACCTGCCTTAAAATACATAGTCAACTATTAAAAGAGTCTAACGTGTTTTCATCACATTCGTTTTAGGCCTGCTATTAATTTTGTTGCAAAATTCACTCACTATAGTGTGGTAAGTAAAGTGTCAATATCCTCGAAAAACGTTTAATTTTCTTATAAAACGTTCTACCTATATCTATGAATGCACATGGGTATCCCTGTGGGTGCCATTTGCGAAATTAACGTAATCACAATACGTATAGCTTATGAACTCCACTAAGTAGTACTTTTTGGCTACTGAGGGGCACTTGTTTTCTCTTTGGACTGTACAATATTTTGCTTTCATGAAAAAAGTTAGTTCGAAGCGTTTGTCAAATAATGAAATATGGTGTTATTTTATCATTTTTAAACTGGTCTGAAATACGAATGCGATGCATTAAGAAAGTTTACATGAACTCACAAATAAACGGTGAAAAATAATTTATATCAATATCGTTACCACTTCCTATCGTTTCAATGTTAGCAAGATGTAACCCACTCCCCCCAAAAAATGCCAAGCTGTATTACACACTCCAGTTACACATGCTTGTCTACAGTACACAGTAGAGACATGATTTTTTGAAAAATGAAAATGATGTATCAGTTCTTGTAGAACCAAAGTTTCATTAGTATAATAAATCCTCACTCAGACAACATAGGAATAAACAGCTGAGTATAAAAAGTTTCATACCAAACTTGCGTCAGTAGAAAATTCTAATTCGCTGTATGTGTAAACGTGTTTATTACGATCGTGTCGCATAAATTTATGTAGCTTTTTCCCAAATTTCTATAACTAGACATTGTTGCTCTAGCTCACATTGTTAAGAGAACTGAAACACATGGTTGGTGCGAAATAAGCACGTGAGATGAGCGAAAACCCATATTTACTGCAAACTGCATCGGAGGCTAATCAGGCGTAAGAACTATTCCGCCATCACAAGTGTTCTTGGTCGTGTTAGAGTTGTCAGGTGTTCTAAGCCTCGATTGTGGACCACGCGCTAGAAACGGTTAACGTAGAAGAGAAACTTCGGTGGTTTGCCCACATGATTGGCATTATTCAAGCCTTGCTCGTTAAATTATCCAAATCTAATGTCTGCACTAAATTAGCAGACTCCGTGGGTGTTACCTTTTGAAAGGTTCGCTTGTAAGCAGACACAAATTTGAGAGTTAACAGCTTAGGACTATTACAAGGCTGTAATGGAAGTTCCATAAAGCCCATATTCAGCCTAAAATGTTTCACGCCTTGCCTACTAGACAGTGTTATTGATTGACACAGAACGTGGGCAAAAAGACAGCTGCGACCAATCATCATTTCTATCATTATAAACCCGATTTGATTGATTCACATACTTGACAGCTTGTGATTCAGCTAAGTCCTCAAGAGCGCTTAAATGACTTCAAAAATAGCGTACTATATTACGAAACAAAATGGATAATATAATCCTTAACCTCCAGAGCTTATGCCACCTAGCGGATCGTTAACATTTAGTTTGCAAGCAAATTAAAAAGCATAGATAGAAATAATGTGTATAACTGAAAAATATTTAAAATACATTTTGTAACCTTTATGTAAATATTTAGTTAATAAAGTCAGTTTATTAAAAAAAGTATAAAACCCTAATTATTTAACCTGACACCTACCTCGGGCGACTCTATAACTTTGTAGTGTCACTGTACACTTAATTTAAAAATATTATTATAAAAATCATGTAGACTGCTAATGTTTTTTCTTCACATTCCATTTTAATTTGTCCATTTTCGATTAAAAATCAGAGACGTATACAAATAGCTTTTCAATTTATTTTATCTCCTACAAGTCACTCACTGTCTCTTTCGTCAATACCATTACTTGTCAGTTGAGCTGGACGATGAGAGGCAAAAGGTTTCTCGAAACGCTATTTATATACACGGCATAATCCTTTAAAACCTACAATGTAAATACCAAAAGCTGACGAAGCATTAAAACAAATATGCCTAAAAGTTATGATAAAAATCACGTGAACCGTAGACCTCTTGGGGAGACAGAAAATAGATCTTAAATTATACTTTGGTTTTGAATCCGAAATGAACAAATTAAGAGGAATGTGAAGAAAACATTTGCAGTTTGCGTGATTTTAAACACAAATTTTAGGCCTAATGATTTCTAATGCTTCGCCAGCTTTCGACTTTAAACCGTACATTTTAGATTATTTTGTTTTTATTTAGATTGCAGACTAACCACTGTTCCACTAGTGGGACGTGTAACCATGAAATTTATGTTGTTTTTTTATTGTGAAATAACAATACTTAGAACAAAAACTAATGCTTTTAATGTTTTCATTCAAAATTATACTGAATAATTTGACCTTATATGAAGCTAAAAGTAAAAATGAAAACAAATTTAGATTTTATGGCTGCAAAAAAAACAACAAAGAATTGCTAGGTAAGAAGAACTTTGAATTAAATTAAAAATTAATACATGTACCTCGATTTAATACACAATTATTGAGCCATTTCGAACTGAAAAGATTGTCTGTCTGTACATTGAAAAAGGAAATACACTATGCTCTTTAATAATATTGTCTATCATGTATGTTAACACAATAATTAGTAAATATTAGTAGCTTGTGATTATAGTAAAACACCTGCATAGATCAAAAATAAAAACTAATCAAATAAACAATGTAGGTGTTTTGATACACCAGTCTAAGACCTAAACAGAAAAATGTGATTCCACTTTCCGACCAAAATAAAAAAAAAAAGAATAGGCGGGTATAGATTTCTTTTAAGCCAGGTATTTCTAAATTAAAGGGTAAAATTATTTACTGTACCATAGGGGAACAAAAAGTAACGAAACATATGTTAAGGTGGTAAAAATTAGATACGATCAGATAATGGGAACCACGCATACTTTTTTGGGCTTAAGTACGATTATGGAATGATTATAATGCATTGATTCATCACTTGAGTACCCTTACTGTTATCTTTAGATTTTCGTTTAGGGAAGGTTGAGATAGTAATAATGTTAGAATGTACTGGGCTATTAAAAAAAAATGGCATAATTATTATTTTATGAACGATCTTCTACACTAATCACTTTGTGGCTTTATAGGTAGACTATAGCTATAGGAAAAACACCGTCTGTCATAACCATTGTCAACGACGCATTTCGCTCAATACTAGAGTTCATTAGATCGGCAGGGATAGAAAAAACATAATAGTGGTCTGAAGGCAATTTATTTAAGCTACTTGCTAGAACGATAATTGTTATGGTGTAAACGCCTTTTACTGGAGAAGTGTGATTATAATTTACTAAATTTCTCATAATTTGGAAGTATTAGGGACTGAGAAAAGAAATTAATGTTTAAAAGTACAGTAAGCCTTATGATATACATATACTTAATTATACTTCAGCTTCGCAAGCAAAAGGCGTTCACACCACAACAATTGTCACTCTTGGAAGAAACAATATCCGGCATCCTCTCTTCAACAGGATTTTTGTTCGAAGTTAAGCACAAAGCTATATAATGGGCTATCTGTGCTCTGCCCACCACGGGTATCGAAACCCGGTTTCTAGCGTTGCAAGTCCGCAGACATACCGCTGTGCTACTGGGGGGGGCTCTTCAACAGAGCAGAACTGATAAAACAATTCTAATTACGAGCGTAGCCTATTTTAAAATGTACAAGGGTCGTGTAAGAATATGAATGTGCTTAATATGGTTTCTATTGTGCCAATGACCAGAAAGTTCAATTTTATTTTGACTTTAGGTTAATATGTTTCACCACGTTCAGTACAATGTAGCGTACAGAATTTCTGCTGTAAAATTATAGTCCAGTCGTTCAAGCTATACAAGCATAATATTTTAGTTATTTTAAATTTCAGTAGCACCCGAATGGTAAAAAAAGGAGGTAAAAGTTTCGTAAAACTAAAATCATTACCATTCTCTGGAGCTTCCGTGGACAAACGTCAATGATATAACACGAAAACTTCTACGAACTCTTCATTGTATCAGATCAGTTTGAAATTTGTTTAATTTATTTCATAAGTTTTGGATAGGTGTTTTTAAAATTTGCAAATGTCAAAACTTCAGAACAGTTTTGCAAGCCATTTAAATGCATATAAAATCCCAGAAAAATTACAGAAAACGGAAAAAAGAAAACAAGACTACAGATCAAGGAAGACCGTTCGTATTTTTATTATTGCTAGCTAATGATGTTAACGCGAGTCTGTATACATGAAGATTTATACAATTTGAGTTCCAGGAACGTTAATTGATCACAAGTTTGTTGGCGAAATTACGCTTTAATTTTCTATCCGTGCTTTGCTGTGTTTGATTCACTCTTATAGTATTGTCAACCTCGCGGGAAATCTTCACTTATTTTGAAGCACACCTGATGCCCGAATCACACACACAGTACACACATTCACCAAAAAAGATAAGTGTCGCCATCTGTGGGATAACAAATTCATTATATTAAAAGGCACTTTTTTACTATATTAGGGTCCCCTGTGGGTTGGCAGTAAATTTACGGATTTGTAACGCTAACATGTGGGATTCGATTCCCCGCGGCGGGCATAGCAGATAATCCAATGTGGCTTTGCGCTACAACAAACAAACATTATATTGGTTAGGATCAAGTGTGGCCCAGTGATTAGCGTGCCACACTAAGAATCTGCAGGCCCATAGTTTGTGTCTCATTACCGCAAAAAAACTAAACACGAAAAACTTACGATACGCACTTTTCGGTCGTGGTTGTGTCATAACAGTGACAGTGAAATGTCATTATTCATTTAAACTAGAGTAGCCTAAGAATTGGGGGTGGGTGCTGTTGTCTAGCTGCCTTCCGTCTAGTCCTTTTTGTTGTTGTTATTAAGCACAAAACTTTAGTATGGAATATCTGTGCTCTGCTCATTGCGGGTTTCGAAACATGACTTTTAACGTTAAAAGTCCTTTACGCTCAGCTACCGCGAGAGTGTATCAGTTCAATATATAACAAATATTATATTGGCCTGAAGCTCATTATAAGATACAATACAAATAAAGAAAAGTATACAAGTTATGTACAACACACATACACGCACACACACACAAACATTGGCTTGTATATTTATATTAAATCTAATATCGTAAATAGAAGTATTGATAAGTATAGTAATGTTTTATTCAGTATTAAATTATTAAGACTGTTGCCACGGAAACGTTAGAAGCATTCACACTAAGCAGATATAATAAGTTTATCTATTCTTGTACAGTAACAGTTCCTCACTACCAAATCAACCACAGTTTATTATCAATACATTTTACTGTTCCAAAATTACATCACCATAAACTAAATTATTACAGTCATAGGTTGTCACGAGCTCCTCGTTAAATAAATAAAGTGTATGTGAATAAGAGTCGCGATCCAAGAACTTTTAAGGCTAGTATATATGTGTGTGTGTGTTAATCTGATAGGTGGCATATCAGAATGGGTAAAGAATTGTAAAATTCCTAAGAATTGCCTACTGTAATCCATTCACTACTTTGAATGCTACGTTTACTAAGAGAAAAGAAAGTGCACCTTGGACAGGATGATATCATTCACTCGCGTGCAACTAGATATATTTCTGTAATTCTCTGCTAAACTTTCACGAAGCAGTAACAAAATAAAAACAACAACAACAAATGAAATAATATATAATTAATAACTATTTAACCTCATTGTAGCTGAGGTTTTAAATTAAAACAGCAAAGTATAGTTCTTACTATTACTTGTTAAATTAGCAAATAACCGAGCCTTGGTTTAAGACTATTGTTAGGGAAAATTAAGTCTTTTCCTACCGAAGTTTTCATTGGGTAGGTAAATCGTTTCGTCTAACTTGCGGAAGATTTAAAACATTATTTTATAAAAAGGCTTAGTCAGACTACAATTGTTATTGACTTGGTTTTTAAGGCGGACGACATTTGGAACTCTAAGCTGAAAAGGGCCTCAGCATAGAATTAAGAATAAGTCGTCTATCTAAAGAATTCTAAACCTACAATTTCTGGTCTGCCTAGGATACCAGTAAAACAAGGAATAGGTCTAATTAACACAAGTCTACAAAATTGAGCGCAAATCTCTCGTTATGACTTTCTCATAGCCTAAGATACCAGAAAAAAAAAGGAATGGGTCTAATTAAAACAAATCTACAAAATAGAGCGCAAATCTATAGTTACGGCTTTTACATAGCTCTGTAGGTATGCCAAAACAATGTTTTTTGAAAAATACCCGCCCATTTCAAAATATTTCTCATTTCCTTTGTTTATCTTTCTCATAACATTATTATTTAACTTCTCATGTACAATATAGCAAAATCAGAACGATACTTTGAAATGTAGTATTCTTAACCTTTTACAATTAGCCGAATACATAATAGTTTTTACTCACACACAGAAACAATACTAGTTATGGAAATTGAAGGACATTTTCAGAAATAGGCTTTTGACCTAATGTAAAACTAGATAATTTGAAAATAAAAAAAGAACAACAACAACACAATCGTTTATACGAATAATAATTGACATTAATTACGATTCATCATGTACTTCATAGCCTCAGGTTATCACAATTCTCCTCCTGGATCACAAGGCTCACTCTCGAGCCTGTAATGACATAGTTTTTTTTTGTTATTTCCAGGTGGAGTTGAAAGGATCATTCTTGTTTACTTGTTTTCCTTATCACTTTGTTGAACAAAGTTTCAAATCACAAAAGGTACTGGTAATGACATGTCTTGTGACGCTGTGGTGATAACTAAAAGTAATGTACTTATAATATACAATAATCTCGTTTGCAGTTCTTTTCAAAATATCTGAATATACGTTATTAAAGTTTGCATCCATTCTTTTTCTATGTTGAAATTACATAAATATTTTGTTAGGTTTCTTTTTCAATAAATCATATGTATTTGGTTAAAGTAGTGCTATCAATATATGCCATTTAGTAAGAAAAAAAATTATTTACTAGAGTAAAATATGCTTTGGCAAAAAAGATTGTTCTTGTTTTAGAATTTTCGCTCAAACCAACATAGCTATTACTAACTTTGAAGTAAACAGAAGGCAACTATTCAATAGCACCCATCGCCAACTCTTCATTTACTACTGTGTGACATCTAATAGTAGACTTTGACTAGAATCATGAACTATTGGATTCTTACTCTGGCCACGCCCAATCCGGCACAAAGATAAATTATAGATTACAATGAATCACATCTATACTAAAATGTGCTTTTGAAATGTACTGTAACTTTATAAGTACAGTTTTAATTAGAAACGTATCTCCAATTGACTGCAACTTTATCATATAAACACGTGGTTCACTCAAACTGTAGCCGCACATAGGTAAAAAAACGAATATTGTAGTCTTTGTTCAACCATTTTTAAAACTGTGCTAGTGTTAACAATGTCATTGACTTTACAGTTTTTTTTAATGGATTGCATTGCAATCAACTGACGAAAAACCGATTAAAAAATTACAGGCTCGTCCGTAGGATATTTTGGGAATGTATTCTGGTCGCCGAGCGTGAGGCTACCACCCTAGGGGTTTTTAAAATTTAGAGATCAAAACTATATGAAAAAATGGTCAAAAATCAAAATTAAATTTTTCTGTGATCTCGACCTCACCTCATATTACATAATTGTTAGTATTTCATTAACAAGAATATCTATACAAAGTTTCAATGACATCCATGCAAAAATGGGCAAGAAAAGTACTAAAAATGTAAACTTTCTTATATTTTATTTTCTGTAACCTTGACAGTTTCATTTCATCAAACTAGATTGTCTACGTGAATGTAACTTGGCAAATCGAGTTACAATTTCATCTGTGTTCACAAATCGACGTTTTAAACAGCTTTTCTTTTTAATGTTTCCAAACAAAAAGGCTCATTATTTAAAAACAATTTTCTCGTTTCCATGTTAGGCTGTACTTTTTGTAAAAGTAATGTTTTTTGGCATAATAACCATTAAGGAACCAACGTGTACTCAGTCTATATTGGGTCAACCAGTCGGCAGTATAGTCCAAATTAGACCAGATCTAGCAAAGTTAGCTAGATTAGATTCTAGTAGATATACTCTAGGCTTACATCTAGATCTAGTAGGCCTAGCTCTAGATCTAGATAACCTAGCCTAGTATTACAGATCTAGAAACTATATTCTCGGGCTCTAGCCCTCGAGAGTTCCTTACTGAAACTAGGCCTAGATCTGTAAGTCTAGCCCCTATAAATCTAGTCAACCTGCGACGAAGTTTGCTGAAACAATCTTTTATGGTCTGACACCCAGGTGACTTAATAGACATGATGATGTTATGTAACAATATATCTATCGATTTCGTCTAGGCCTAGCTACATTTATTATTTAGAATCTATGTCATTCTAAACAGCCACCACACTGTCATGACTGTCGACGACGCTTTTTTTTTTTTTGCCATGTTGCTATGTATGTTAACCTAATGCGTCCAGACATACACACTTTCAGCGGAAGATTTTAATAGGTGTATTTTACCTTGACATCGCTATCACTGTGTAACAGTCAACCAATCATGCGCGTCCTTACAAATGAATTTTATAAAGTACAGTAATCTAATTTGTCATACTTATTAAGAAGTTTACTTCTTGAATCAGAGATCGCTGTATTTAACGTATTAATTTACGTTATTAATTATTGAGGAGAGGGGGGGTGCAATCCAGGAAAAGGTGCTGCAACTT
>NW_013665765.1:649245-664230 GCF_000517525.1 Limulus polyphemus
GTTTTAACAACCCTTGTATGTATAATACCCGTGTTGTAAAAACCAATGTATGGGTACTACCCACGTTATAGCAATCATTGTATTTGTGCAACCCATGTTTTAACAACCATTGTATGTGTACTACCCATACTGTAAAAACCATTGTATGTGTACTACTTGTGTTGTTAAAGCCAGTATATGTTTACTTTCCATGCTATGGTAATCATTATATATGTACCACCCGTATTGTATTTGTACTCCCTGGCCGTCAACGGTGGCTCAGCCGTACGTTTGATGGCTTATGACGCTTACACTTGGTGTTAGATCCCTGCAATGGGTAGAGCCTAGAGCTTAATAGCAAACAATTTGTTTTGCCCGTGTTGCGTCCAATAGTGTATATGGACTACTCGTGCTGGAACAAACACTCCATTATGTTTGCTTAGTTTGGTAGATTCTTAGTCTTATGACAATTTTTAAGGCGTCTTTAAGTTGTTTTATGACAACTTTTTTTTTAAATCCATTACTTACACAATGTCTAGCAGGTGCTCTACTTATATTCATGCGTTTATTGTCGTGAGAGAAAAAGAAACATCTCTGCCTTCCATACCTTCATACTGAAGTTTTGTATAAACTTTGCCAGTATTTACTACTCGTAGTTTGTCCTTTCGTTAACATAGTCAAAGCCTGATCTCTGCAGCGTGTACAGCCTAGGTAACTCATCGCGTAGCTTTCCACTAACCAACATACAAACTTTTTACATATTTGAGATTTCTTGTTAACGCCACCTCGGAAATATTAAACATGTGAGAAAGACTTATTTCACGCCAGGCCTTGCATCTCCGAAATTTTAGGGAATTTATTTTCAGAGGTTTGGGATCTGTTACTTGGAAATATGAAGTTCAAAATACGACGTGTGCGCTAGAGAATTCCATCATGTCATCGTCCCAGTGTCGTGATTTCCTTACAAACTTTTCTCAGTATTTACTGCTGATACCTGTAATTTACTTCTTAGTGCTTTTTGATCGGACTGAATGTATGGATTCTTGCTTGTTCCATTCAGAAGTTACCCAACAAAACTGGTGGTGAAATAACGTGATACGGAAATCATATTTCATAGATATAACGTACCTTCAAAGCTTTTTTTTTTAGCCTTCTTTAATTAACTCCCATTACATGATTGATTTGAAAGCGTAGGAACAGTCTCGTGGTAGCTTGCAATTGATATAACTATTTCTTCTACGAATCGTTATCAAACACTAATAATATTTTATCACACACACACACACACAAATTTAATTGTTTATTTCCTTTTTCTACGCTTGTGGCACGAACACCCTTCTCCCAGCTAGTAGAAACATCGTGAAAGCAATAAAAACATCGTGTGTGTACAATAAATCATTATTATTAATTTTTGTTTGTTACTACTACTTTTACACATTCTGCGGTATTTTCTGCTGTGTGTCTCTTATGTATACGCGAGGTATTTAGCTTTTCTAAAGTGGGCAAGGTGTGGCCTAGCGGTTAGCGTGCCGGACTATGAATCGATTTTTGTGGCAACTAGTCGCGAACCATGAATCCTTGTGTTAATAAAATATGACCACGTATTACATGCATGAAAAATCTGTCTCTAATTAAATGTAGTACCTAAGTTCTCAGGAGCGTCATGAAATTCACTAAACCTGAATGAAATGTATAGCGAGGATAGTTAAGTATACTAAGTTATTTCATGGCAAATTTTGCAAATCGGCGTTTTTTAAGCTCCCATTGTTGCCTGCTTGATGTTTTCTTGGTTAAAAAGCTCCAACAAAAATATGGTCAGAAAATGGCAGATGTTTGTAAATATTCTGACAAAGTAGTTTGTAGACGGGAAACTTGTCTTGATGGACTTCTGCATTTCACCTCTTTCATTCACTCTTACTGTTTAAAAGATTTATGGCGATTTGTTTGTAAACTGGACAATAAAGTTTTGTAAAAGCAAAGTTGTGGCATTGGTTTTGAACATTTTAATTTATTGTCATATATTTGCAGTAACTGTTAACAGTTATTAATTATTCTCTATGTAGTCCTTCTATCAACTTTTAATTTGTTTGAACTTAAGCACAAAGCTTCACAATGGGCTATCTGTGCTCTGTCCACCACGGCTATCGAAACCCGGTTTCTAGCGTTGTAAGTCCGCACACATACCGCTGTGCCACTGGGGGGGGGGGGGTGCTCAACTTTTAATCCCTTTAATGACATGACACATATAGCAGAAACACTATATATCCTTTACTCTAGCCATTACAAATGTAACCTTTTTTTTTCAAATGTTCTGATAAATAGGTTTATAATAAAATCAGCAATTTCATAATCATTTAAAAAAATCATAAAATCTGCAAACTGACTTGCAAATTTTGGAAATAATTGAATCGAATAATAATTTTACCCAATACTTCTTACAGTTTAAGAGCATAATATTCTGTCAACAAAAAAATTCTGGTAATTCTCTCTAAACTTAGTTTATGTTGGTATAACAAGTGATAAGCGATTTATCAGTTATTATACAGTATAAAATGCGTTTCTGTGTGTATCCCTATACATAAACTTGGCACTGGAAGAGTTGTTTATCTATAGACTTATCAGTTAAAGAATTAAACTTCAAATATCTAATGATAAAAAAAGTTACCAAATATTCACCACTTTTTAGATTTGGTTGATTGTTTGTTTGTTTTGAATTTCGCACAAAGCTACACGAGGGCTATCTGCGCTAGCCGTCCCTAATTTAGCAGTGTAAGACTAAAGGGAAGTCAGGTAGTCATCACCACCCACCGCCAACTCTTGGGCTACTCTTTTACCAACGAATAGTGGGATTGACCGTCACATTATAACGCCCCCACGGCTGAAAGGGCGAGCATGTTTGGTGTGACGAGGATTCGAACCCGCGACCCTCAGATTGCGAGTCGAGTGCTTATTCCATATGAATTAGTTAAACTGTTTCAATAGCTTTCTGTCAGTCATTACATTTTAGAAAGGTTCAAACGCCGGAATAATCTGTTCTAAGAGTTTTTCTTTTAAGCGACACGCATGTGCACCCCCCCAAAAAATGTATGTACGTGTATGTGATTGGTGCATAAATAGTAATGCCACACTCAGCGCACAAGAGTTATTGAGGAGGCTTGAAATGGCCAAAAGAGGTTGAAATCGAAATTTCTATAAAGATTTACTATGCATGCTAAATGTACTGTTAGTATTGGTTGTATTTCAATTTTAAAATCTTCTATGATGGAATTATGTGAGTTGTATGGACGGGATTTCCAATGTTTGTTGTGTTTTTTGTGTGTTGTGAGTCCGATAACAGATGGAAGTTTCATCAATCCTGTTTAACTAATGAATGTTACCTTACGTGTATGACATAAAAATCATCCTGAGAACTCGTGAGATTCTGGGTAATATAAAGATGGGTTTCGTGGGTAAAATATACAAAATTAATACAATCAACACTTTGGGTGAGCGTTGTGCGCGATCAATATCACAATCGATTTTCATTTGACAAATCCATGTTTCTACTTTTATGTTGACTCAATTAAACTCATATGTTCAGCCATTCTCAGGTAACATTCCCCCAGGCTGTAATTTTAATTCTTGACATACAGCTCTAGTAGCACAGGTTAATCAGACCCGGGAGTCGGTTGATTTTCTTCGCTCGACCTCTCTTTTAAAATTTCGGGACAATAGGATAAGGCTGCGCTATGGTACTCACCATAATAATGATGAATGTACGATCGGAACTCGTGACAAATCGACGCGTGCAGTCCCTCTGTAGTGGTCACTCCGCTCCACTCTCTTGCACGCAGCGGTGTATTGATCTGGTGCTGTGCGTGTACCAAAGTAGCCTGTTGATTTACTAGAGAAAATCATCATTTATTATCTATCTTTGTGGCTTTACAGAAACAGTAACATAGAAATTCTGTAGTATCACGTGATACTGAATGGGCACTACAAATGAGAAAACATGATGTATGTATAAAATACTGTATCGTTAAGAGAAATAACTCATCCTTTTTCTTTATTATTAAACCTTTTTTTTTTTCTCCCTGTGACATAGCTTTAATTGCTTTTCATGAACCGGTTTGTGTTTAAAGCGTTCGTGGTGGAGAAAAATTGGGGTGGAATTTGATGGTTTTGTAACTTACATGAGTGTACAAAAATACAATGTAGGTATTGCTTATACATATCACCCCTGTGTGTCTGCTCATGAAACATTCTGAAATGTATTCATCCTAACGTAGATACTGAATCGTTTACCATTTCGTACAGTTCTTATTTCTAGCGTACCCTAGTAGTATTTATAGGTAACTAATGACACTTAATAGAATGTCTTTTGGTGTTGCAATCTGAGACGTAGTTCTAGAAAAAATTATGAACTAATCAAGAACCACACAAACCTCTCATGACTAATTGTTTCTTATTGTTGCCCTCTGATGAAAAGACAAATACCAAAATAAAATACATAATTAAATCTTAGAAAAAAAAGCTTAGAAACGGATATTTTTGGAAGTATTCGTCTTATTGTCAGCATCCCTACAGTTGAAAGAACAATTTGAAAGGCAAATCAATCTACATTCTCTCTTTCTTGTTTTTTTATTTTTTTCCTATTTACACATTTTATTACCTAATATTTGTAAAGTTTATCTAAACTGGAGTACGCCAAGCCTTTTTAATTTTCTATCAAACGGTTTTAGGATCACTAACGACCTATAAAAGTTATTGACTGATAGACATCAATATTTACATCTCTCAAATGATACATGAATAAGGTGCCGAGAAAAAAGGAACAAATTAGATCATTATTATTAAGATAGAATACAAATACACTTAGCGCTGTCAAACTGAGAAATGTATGTTATATTAAAGATCTACATATGTAGCTTGTATAATGAGACAGATTCTATGGACAAATGAACGATTTGTTAGAACAGCAAACAATTTTATTAGACACCTGTACAAAGATGTGTAATTCAGAATTTCACATATCACAACAAAACCTTACTACAACATATATAATGATAAAATATAACATCAAATTATTATAAATAGCGTTTGTAACCTTATTTCAGTTCATATTAAACATTCAATACTTGTTTGCTCCTCCTCATACTCTAATAACCTCCGCAAGGCGACGTGGCATGCTGTCGATGTATTTATTGGTGTAATGCACCGTGATTTCATCCCAACTTGTCACTAGAAAACACTGCAATTCAAATAGAGTAACTGGTTTAGGGTCATGGTTAGCAATTTATTGGCTCAATTCTGCCCAACACTTCTTAATGGAGTTACAATACGGAGACTTTATTGGCCATGACAATCTTGTAACGTCCTCCTGGTCGAGATAATCCTGTATAATATGCGCACTGTGGATAGTGGCATTGTCATCCTGGAACATAAAGTTATTTCCAAACCTTGCCCTAGCATATGGAAGAAATATCGTCTCCTTGTCATGCCTGTAGGAGGCGCCATTGTCGTATGCTGAATAACTGCCAAAACATGTACTGCACCACCTCCTTCGTGTTCCCTGTTGGAAAAACAGTCTTCCCTCATCTGCTCTCCAGGCAAACGACGAACACGAATCATACTATCACCTTCAACACCCGCAAACAAGACTTATTTGAAAAGATGACATGTTGCTAGTGCCCTAACTATAAGTTGGCATGCTATCTTGCCCAAGTAACACTGTGACGGTGGTGAATTCTGGTCAATATCGGTTTGCAGATAGACTTTCTCACAAAATAACCTTGTTTGGTCAGTCTTCTATTCACTGTTCTTCTGGATAACCTGGAATGAATGTGTTCATGCCATTCCTGTTGTAAGGTGTTGCAAGACTTCTTTCGATTTTGACGTGTTAACCTGATCAAAACAAGGTCATCTGTAGAAGTAGGTTTTCGCCATCTACCAGTAGACTTTCCTGGAACAACATTTCCTGTAGTCCGATGATCTTTCAGGATTCTGGATACAGTACACTGGGGGTACTCTACTGTTCTAGCTATGTCCGTTTGCTTCATACCGTTTCGGGACAGTCGAACAATTTGACGCCTTTTAACTTTTGACACGTAACGAGGCATGACTCTACACCAAGCACAGAGAAATTGTCTGGACAAAGTTGATCTGTTTTGAAAAAGACTATACTAAAAGCACACCATTTTTAACCACAGAACAGGTGTGTATCTGTGTTCTGACGAACAAATGCTCAAAACAAGTTATACAAACCAGAATAACAAATCGTACATGTTTGTCGGATCGTACGCTACCTTTTCTGTTACTACTCGGGCATTTATTCAATAACTACACCACGCATGTAGAGAGCAACATCAATATAGTACAGTATGCAAACATTTTGGCCAAGACTGTAGTAAGAGTAAGTTCAGTATACTTCCCAGCCTTGAAGTCAGCTGTATGTTTCTATAAATTCAAAGTTGCTTCATTTAGTCTTATAATTATTAAAAACAGAAGTTGTGACGCGCAGTAAGATTTGAAACTTGTATTATAACTTTGACTTACATTTATAGTCTATATTTGTTCTTACTGGCAACCAAAAGCTCCATTTTTCTAGAAAGAAACATGCTTCGCAAACTTTTCTATACATAAAAAATTACATCTTTTAAAATCTTTTTTTTTGCTAAAGAAATCTATGAATACGAAACCTTCCTCTCTCTCTTCTAATATTTAAAGATACATCATTCATTAACATGAAGATTTACTCAGTTGAAAGAGATATTAAAATATTGACATTATATATACTTTAAATGGTACTGTGTGTACGATGCTCCAATGTACAAGCTTTCTGTTCTTAACAACTTTGCCCTCAGTGGCTCGGCGTTAAGTCTTAAGGCTTATAACGCTAAAAACCGGGTTTCGAGGCCTGTGATGTGCACAGTAAAGATAGCCCATTGCTTAACAGCAACAAAAAACAAACTTAACAACTTTATCAGTGTGTGTGTATCCAGTGAGACATGATTTTTTAAAATATCTTAACCATGTCTTTAGAGCTATAAATATCGCGTACATTTAAAATTACATGAGAACTAAACCTCATATATTTCACCTTAGCAGTTTCGATTAAGTGTGTAGGTAGTTATATCTATGAGGTAAAGTTTTTGAGCCTTTTCTTTGCCTCCAGTCTTTGAATTCCAGTCAGTGAAACATGTCCAGAAGGTCTTTCTATCGACTGTTTCATTACTTTAATAAGGCGTATTGGTATTCACTATAACACAGCCGTCTCTCTCCAATGACGTGCACAAAAGCTATTAAGTATATTTTATGAAACCTACCTAATAATCGAGATATATGGTCTTCATTTAAGAGTCGAGAAAGACTGTCATTTGTTAGGTATATGAAGTAATAGGATCGGTTTCAAGTGCTTTGGAGCTGTATACCCACAAACTGAAGTTACATAAGTACATATTTCTATTAAACTGAAGGTACTTTACCCATGTTTATAAACGTCTATACACTCCCTTTAGTTTGATGGGGTATTAAGTAATTTATCGATTTATAGCAAGTAACAGCTCTTTTGTTTCAGATTTTTACACGTACATTACACACTCAAGAGCTTCATTGTGTACAATTATTCATAATATTCTTATTCTTTCGCTGTCTTTCCATTTGTGTCCCTAACACTTTCAATAGGTGTTGATATTACTCAACACTTCTAGGTTTATCATCTGAAAACGATTTTGAAACTTGTTCGAAGAAAGTACGACTTAATACTTTATAGTAAGTCCGCATACGACTTTGGAGTGAAGTAAATAAGACGAAATTCTCCAATTTTCGATAGCAATTTCGTATAAACTTTCTTGAGGTGAAAATTTACATTGATTGGTTTTTATTTCTTTTTGAGCTTATAAAGATTTTATAACTAACACATGTAAATAACGAAAAAAAGTACGATCCGTAAGCCTACACAGCTGTCTCATAGATCCCCGGTTGAACGTTATATATCATTGTGAAGTAACAAAATTTAGGAACTCATAATTCACTTTAATGATATCAATGTAAAAGTATTTGATATCCGCTAAATGAAAGTTTCAGGACAAGGCACGGACTTTATTATTATTAACCTACTTCAGAAAATATTAGTCACATCTATTACTTTTTTACAAGTGGTGTCTATAAATACGTTGAAGTAAAATTCGTAGTTGACTCATAGTTTTATTATGACTCTTAGCGAATACAGATTACCTTAGAATATACATAATGTATATTATTGTTGAAAGTAGTTACCTGGAGATTATGATAAAACAATAAATATATTATTTTAAATTTTCACTGCTTTTTTTGTTGTTGCCCAATCCCATATGTAGTTTGTTTTCAAGCACAAAGCTACACAATGGGCTATCTGTGCTCTAACCACTGTGGGTATCGAAACTCGAATTTTAGCATTATAAGCCCTTAAACTTATCGTTCAACGATCTTAGATTCATTAAATGTTTAAAATTCTCAATTATCAAATGTCATTTTAAGTCATCTTATTTTAGAAACATTTTAAATTTAAGACAGAAAACAACAGCGACAATTGGTTAAAACTATCACTAGTGACCAATTTATTTTGAGAACCTCATTACCTCATTTAGAATTTTTATGAGATTTTGAAGAATGTTAAAAGTATAAAATTCTTTCAATTCTGAGTTATTCAACTCATTAAAAATCTCTCGATCGTAATAATAAAAAGAGTAATGTCTTACTTATAGTTTTATTATGTTACAAGTGCTAATTACCAAACACGTATTTGATTAAAGAAAATAAATTTTCCCCTGCTACAGGTATTAGTTTATTCTGTTTTAGAAGATAACTTTCTCCAAACAAATACAAACTCTTTTAAATCTTTTGTGCATTGTTTGGCTTTCATTTAATCCCAGCATTTCTCATTGAAATAAAGATAAAACATCTCTTAGATTCACAAGTTTCTTCAAAGTAGTAGAGTAACAAATGTGTCAAAATTTATTGTGTTCGTCTAATACTGCCATGATAAATCTTAATCCTTCAACAAGGATAACAATGTCTTTATACAAACAAACATCATGCGTGGTAGCTGATAGAATGTGACGTATTTCAATAGCGTGATGGTATTAAGCTTCCGACCTATAATGGATGAGAAGTTCAAAATAAAATATGAAATTTGTTTCCTTGTAGCTATGCTTTGAAAACTTTTAACAATAAACAGAGGAGAAACTTGTTTTCGTTTTAATTCGATGCGAGTTTAAATAACGTTATTGCTCGAATTATATAAAAAGTTTAATCATATATATATATCAAAGCAAGACAGATAGCTTAGAAACGTTGTTAGACTTTACATTTTATCATCTTATATATAATAAAAGAAACTATACCTTAATGACAATCTGGCAAGTTTTTCTAAGTATTCACTATTATATAACTTAAACATTAAACGCTTTTCTTTAGTTTTTTTGCCAAGAGCATATGATCAGTGGCCCCCAGTGGTACAGCGGTATTTCTGTGGACTTACAACGCTAGAAATCGGGTTTCGATACCCGTGGTGGGCAGAGCACAGACAGCCCATTGTGTAGCTTTGTGCTTCACTTAAAACAAACAAACGAAATATGACCAGTGTGAAGTATATGGTGCATGGAGCCAGTGAGATGTCTGGAAATTGTAGGAAGAGCAGAAAATAAATATGTATCATATATTAATATTTGCCAGAAAAATCATAAATCTTAACAGGCTTAGTACCATCTGGTTGCCATACCTGCCCAAAACTCCATTTGGGCCCAGTTTTCTATCGTGTCTCTGAGCTATTTTAATCGGAAAACCAAAATATGCTCCGAAAATTAGGGGAAAATAGAATGTTTTCGGAGAATACCCAGTATTAACAATTTAATTTTTTGTGTAACTTGTTCATTCATATTAACTTTAGTTTCGCTTTTAAAATCGAAGGTTATTGTATTGATTCGAGTACAAATACAATTATAATTGTTATATTTTCCTTCGATCCCTCCACTTAGGGAATGCTAGAACAGCCTGATTTTAATAAATGTAGTTTTTTTTGTTTCACAGGTGAAGGTATTCAAAGTTTGATTTTATAATGATTCTCCGAACAACTTGAAGCAACTTAAACCATGAGTACAGTAACGTTAATAATGAAAAGCTATAATGTTACATAAAACATTTTACACCAAATCTGTTTTCAGATGACCATGAATAGAGTCTTACGTACTTATGAAACTAATTAAGTTTCACCTTGTACTTAACATACCTTAAGACCTATTTATTATCAGAATACATTATGCCTCTACTCATCCATCATGTATGGTATGTCTGCTTTTGACTCTACATCAGAGAAGAAAGTGTCTTGTAGCCATTAACACGGTGTGTTTTTATGTATACACTAACCACACAGAGAGTTGAATGGTCAACTGATCGATTCACACTATGCTAAAGATATCATTGTCGCTCCATGTAGTGATTCTAAAATACTCTAATCCTTAATCTGGTGCACACTGCAAAATCGGTAATCCAACCGTTAAACACCACACTAACCTGTCCATTGCAATGATGATCATCTAACACCAAAAACAACATACCAAAGTTTCCATAAAAATACTGGCCCGCTAACAACAAAAAATCATAACAACATGTCCATTACAATATTGGTCACCTAACACCAAAACATCATACCAACATGTTCATAGAAATACTGATCATCTAACACACACGAAAAAAATCATACCAACGTGTCTTAGCACTATTGACCAGTTCAAAACCAAAATCACAATGTCTTTTGCAATGTTAGTCATCTAACAACAAAACATCATACCAACATGTTCATAGAAATACTGATCATCTAACACACACGAAAAAAATCATACCAACGTGTCTTAGCACTATTGACCAGTTCAAAACCAAAATCACAATGTCTTTTGCAATGTTAATCATCTAACAACAAAACACCACGAAACGTCTCCACTCCAATGCTGGTAATCTAATCACAAAACAACATACCAATGTGGTCATTGCAACAGTGGTTAACTAACAACATAACACCATATCCACGAGTCCATACCAATGCTGGTCATTTAACAACATAATACAATACCAACCAATGTATCCATTGCAATATTAATCGTATACCAACAGAACACCATATACTCGTGTCCATTACAATATTTGTTATCTAGTAACAAAATAATATATGAACATGTCCGTTGCAATATTTGTATCCACCATATAATGATGGCCGTTGCAACAATAGTTAAATAAACCCATAACACCATACCCACGTGTCTATAGCAATATTTGTTATCTAGTAACAAAATAATATATGAACATGTCCGTTGCAATATTTATATCCACCATATTATGATGGCCGTTGCAACAATAGTTAAATAAACCCATAACACCATACCCACGTGTCTATAGCAATAATTGGTCATCTAACAACATAACATTATACCAACCCATGTGTCAGTTACGACATTGGTCATCTAACAAGAAAACATCTTTCCAAATTGCCCCTTGCAATATTAATAAAATATCACCATAATATCATACAAACGTGTTCATTGTAATATTTTTAATTTAACAACAGAGCACAATATCATCGTGTCCATTGCAATATTTGTCATTTAATAATATAACACTATACCAACGTGTTCATATCAGTATCTGTCATATAAGAACATAAAACAATACCAACATCTCTATTACAATATTGATCACCTAACAAGAAAGCACCATACTAACGTGTCCACAACAATACTGTTAATCTAACAACAAAACAACATACCATTGTGTCCATCGCAATATTGGTAATCTAATAACAAACGACAATACCAATGTGTCTATTGAAATAGTGTGTAACTATCAATACAAAACCATACCAACATTTTTATTGCAATATTGGGCATCTAACTACAAAACATTATTTAAAAGTGTCCATTGCAGCATTTGTCATTTAAAAACGTAACACCATATCAACGTGTCCATTACAATGTCGATCATCTAGCACTATAACAACAAACCAACGTGTTTATTGCAATATTTGTCATCTAACATCATAACACTATACCAACGTGACCCTAGCAATATTGGTCAGGTAATACCATAGTACTAACAAAACGTGTTTATTACAATATTGGTTATCTAACGACATAAAACCATATCAATGTGTTCATTGCAGTATTGGTCATATAAAAACATAATATCATACTATTGTGTCCATAGAAATTGCTTCTCTAACAACTTAACATAACACCAAGTTGTCTGTTGCAATATTGATCATCTAACAACAAAACATCATAACAACGTGTCTTTTATGAAGTCTTTCATAGAGTCAGTTTATCATATTCGTCATCAGAATAGAAGAAACGCCTTTTTATTGAACAAAATTGGAAAGAAAACAGATAAGACTAGAGGGCACTCAGTATAGCGCATACCCCCGCCACGCAAGGTTGATCATATTTGGCCCTCATAAAAACAAGAAAATGTGTCCGTATGTCCGTGGATATCATTTTTAGCAGGACAATGAGAAATAATATTCAACATAAGTACACCAAGTTTTATCAGAATCCGATCATTTTTGACTGAGTTATAGAGCATAAATAGTGTAAAAAATCGGTTCCCATGTTAACAGATAGGGATAGTTTGGATTTTCGTGACTTTGCTGTGATCTTGACCCTCCAAAAACTATTCACTTCTAAGTTGGGTTATATTCCAAATATTTATAAACTTTAGTCCAAATCCATTCAGTCGTTTTAGAGAAATATTGCTGACAAACACACACACACACACAGGGATGAAAACATAAACTGCGTCACCGTTTGTGGCGGAGGTAAAAAGTCGGAAAATCACAATTCTACAATGATGGTATTCATTAAGAGCAAGATGGACTCGCCTCCTCCTACCCCAAACACTTAATCAAATGGAATCATTCTCTTATATGATTAGTTCAAGCGTACCATGAATGTCTCGATAAACACATTTCTATAGAGTTAAAACTAAAACTCCACTTTAGCAAATTGAGAGTTACATCATCCAGGTAGTTCAACTAATGTGGAAGTATTTAACTTTAAGCACAAGATGCCGTTTTATAGTTAATTTAAAAGAATAACGAAACTGGTAAAATACTATTCCCATATAATCTGTCTAGTCAACTCTATATAGTCCATATATTTTTGCATTCAAACCAAAAAGCTCATTTTAGCTCTCTATACTTACAATAAATGTAATTTTACTTTATAGTCAGGCTAAACATATTCTTTTTCTAAAGAATTACATTAAACGACAAATTTATCTATAATGTCAAAAATGTCCAACTATTTCTAAAGTTAAACTACAAAAGTCATTATTTCCATACAACCAAACAAAGAGTTTATTTTAATCAAAACAAAAAGTCTTCATTCCTGTAAAGTCTGACTAAAGAATCGCTATTGTTATGTAAACAAAATATAAGTTCCATCTTTATGAAAAGTTAAAATAAAACAGTATTCTTTCAGTATAATGAAAATAAAAGTTATTTGCTTTGTATATTTGAGCTAAAAGGTAATTCTTCCTATTTAAATAAAATAAATGATTTGCCTCTTTCAGTAATCAAACTAAAAAGTCACTCTTTTAAAGTCGAACTAAAGGATCAATCTTTGCTATATAAACAAAATAAGGTGTTTATTTTTCTGTTTATTCAAACTGAAGTGTCCACTAAGTATATATGCCTCCCAGTGGCTCAGAGGTACGACTAAGAGCTATAACGCTAAAACTGGGTTTCGATACCTGCGGTGGGAAGAGCACAGATAACCCATTATGTAGGTAGCTATGTGCTTAACCACCAGCAAACCGTCACTAGATATATAAAGAAATGAATTCGTTATTCCAGTAAAGCAAAGATTATTAATTAAATTTTTAAATATGACTTTTCAATTTAAAGTGTTCCTTTCTAATGGTGTCATACCGGCTCAGATTGCAGTTTTATACATTAAGATTATTGGTCAAAATAAAAACATAAATGGTAGTGAAGTTTTATCGCGTTTTTTTTGTAACCTCTAGACACTCTACGAGGTAGAGTCTTAGAGGACTTATAAAAAACTCTGCTTGTCATTCAGCAATATATTAGAATGTCATTTTGTTTAAAGATTCCTCGTGATTTTTTTCATTAAATCAAGCGAAAAGAAGAAAAAACTTGTCAACTTTTTCTATCGTTTCTTTCGATACACTCATCTTTTTTAGGCCAATTTTGTGAATTTCCATTTTTAATCAATAATCCTAGTGCACTCAGAAAAAAAAGAAATAGTTCAAGCCGTAATTGAAACAGTGAAGTTATATCGTGTTAATGGTGTGTTTAATCTATTTATCTGTACGCTAAACAACAGCAGAGGTTTGCGGATAGCGAGTACAGAATGTATATTTTTAGGCTTATCGTAAATTTGTTTTTATAGAGATGAACTAAAGGAATTACCTTTGTATAAAATAAAACTTAATAAGTATCATATTTCTTCAGAATGAAAATAATACTATCGCTTTTCCATAGTGTTAAACTAAGGTTATTTTCGTATAGAATTAAAGAATATTATCTAAAACTTTCAGTGAATTCAGACTCAAAAATTTTGTTTGTTTATTTGTTGTTAAACGCAAAGCTATACAATGGGTATATAAGCTGTGCTCACAGCAGAGATCGAACACCGAATTTTAGCGTTATAATCCTCAAGATTACCATCAGTTACTAAGTAACCAGACTTAAAGGGTCGCTTTCCAGTGGGTTTAATTTAAGGCAATGTTTTTTCATATATGAAATTACCATAAGAGACACTCATTGTATAAAAGTAAAGAAACGAAATAATATACAGTCAAATTAACTGTTATAGATGTTTTACTAAATATTTAAATCAAGGAATTGTACATAGTGCACTTACAGAATTCGTAACACATACTTCAACCCAAATTATAAAATTCGCTGATCAATAAACACCTAGCGGTGGAATTGTGAAACTAGTGGTTTTTGATATACATAATACATGTTCCATAAAC
>NW_013665765.1:664885-677411 GCF_000517525.1 Limulus polyphemus
CTTTACATGCCGGTAACACGTATACACGGTCGTTTAAAAAAATACATTTTAAATTCACGTGTATAGATGCACAGGACTAACTGTAATCACGCATGATTTCGAGACAAATGATGATTTATTTTCGCAACACACATGTATATACATATATATATATACGGACTAATATATTGAGTCCTGCAAAAAAAAAAGGTCTTTATGACTGTTTTGCCGCGACCGCCGATAGAGACAAATGTATCGTTCGATGTATTTATAATAGAGTGGTCGGGTATGACAAAGAAAACATTGCAGGCTTTATTGTCTGGGTTTCAAATGACGCGAACAACTTTATAGTAGAGCTGAGGGTTAACATATAGTCATATATTATATATTATGAAAAAAAAAGTACTTAGTTAACGTTATAGAGAGCTTCATTACTATATAATGGATAACTAGGAGTATATAACATCCATCAAGAAGATGATCTAAACTACAGTTTGTCCACGAGTTATAGGTAAGCAGTAGGTTGGCGCCTCGCTGCTCGACTGACTACGCGATTTAGCTGTTACTTAGATTAAAAATTTGTAGTTTATCTATATAATGTACAGCGAAATAGCTTCTTTTTTTTATAGAAACTTCTCTGAATTTTATGTATCTAAAGCAAAACAATATATATAAATACTATAAAATCTAGCGTTTTTCCGTTCAAATTTTATTCAATGTTTCTTGAATTTTTTTACTTGCGATTTTTAATATTTATGTGAATCCTTGACAGTATCTTTCTTGGTTTTTCTTGTATGACGGTTGTTGAATTTAAATATAGTGCTTACAGCAATGTCAAAACTATAGATTGAAGACAACGCCTTACCCCCCCCCCCCACCTATCCTCATGTAGACATCATCATCATCGTGGCAGTTCTCTCTATATGAAATCTTCCGTGGAAGATTACCGAGGGTGCTCAGAAGGGTTGAACTTAATGTTTAAGATTTTGGCAGACGTGAAGTCCTGAAAATCTTCTCGAAAGAAAGGGCCTTTGTTGGACTTATGGTCTTTAAGGCCTGCGGGGATCTATAAATTCAATGCCTAGAATTGGATGTGGGGGGAAACGGGAGAAAAACCCACATTCACTGATCAGGCGCCGAAAAGTCTACCTGACCAGTGCCCGAGTCTTAGTAGCGTGATAGATTTTTAGATCTTGGTAACAACCATGTAGACAATTGTGAAACGACAGTTTTCAAATACCACTTCACTAAAACATTGCGACGAAAAGCTGGGATAAGTCATTTTCGATTTGATATTTATAAACCTTTTTTTTGGGGGGGGGGAGTTGAAAAATATTGAAGAAATAGAAAGATCAACTCCTATTAGTTACTTTATTTTCGTCTTATCATATTATACAATACTTCTTAGCACTCTAAGATGAACTAAGGTGTTCAACATTCACATTTCCACAATAAGATATAATATATATCTGAAGTTAGTTTAATTAACAAAATGAAAGGGATAGCAGTAGTACTATAATTTTTGTCAAAAAATGTTCCCTTTATAATGGTTCCAAGAGTATATTATATTATATTAATTTACCTTTATAGTCACTCGTATGTACATATGGGTTCGAATCATGCATTCTATTAACAGTTTCATATTGATGTATCATCGTGAAAAAAAACACCTAAATCTACATTGAAAAGTGAAAATACTTAATGTGAAACTGAATTATGCTGTTCCTATTCACACTTTTTTACTCTACATTTATACATTAATAAGAAATGTTGTAATGATACAAAGTAAAAGTTTATTAAAATGTTTATTTATAAGCGACTTTTTTTGAGCAACTGCTTTTCGTTAGGTATGACTGCTCTACTTGCTTTTATGGTTTAAAGGGTCCAAAGAGTTAGAGATATGATGCGGCTGAATACGATCCTTACTTCCAGTTGTGGGCGCGTTATAAAAGTGACAATCAACTCCATTATTCTGTTCAAAGAGCCGTACAAAGTCTTCGTGATGGCAAGTGCTTCCTGGCCGGCTGCCCTCCCTCTGGTCAACAATTGAAAATTAGAAACAACCTGAACTTTATAGGGGTCTCTGGTCTGAAAATTAAAATTACAATGATGCGAAACGGCGCATGATAGTGTGTATTGTTTCCAAAGGGAAACATTTTCACCATTAACCCTGTAGAATAAGCACGCTGAAGAAGTGTATAAAATCTGGGGTGAACGAACGACTTAAGCACTAATGGAAATTGTATTTTATCATCGGGTTTGCTTTAAATTCGCACTTTTTTAGGTGTAGCCAATCATGTATGTCTTAAACATTAAAACACGCAGATAAAAAAAAAACCCGTCCAGTGACTGTATAATTTTAAAATGTTTTCTCATAATCACACATCACACAAACATCGGGAAATGACAGAGTCCAAGGTTCATGACATAATCGTGGGTTTGCGAATACCGCTAAAACATTAAGATCATTCCTTACTGGTTCCACGATCCGGCTAGATCACTTAGCATTGAATGTGTAGATAACGACTTTGGTCTGTCTTGTTCTCCATCAACATAAAAAAAAAGGGCATCTGAAAATATTATCTTGAATTGAACATATAGAATACTTAAAAATATAACGACAAAACAAACGAATGACGTTATGTCAGGCAGAATATTAATATGATAAACATAAACATGCACAGAACAAAATTAAAGCATTTATACAAGACACATAAACACTTACTTAATTATGTACCTTCGTAAATATTCACAATATTTTAAATAGTCTACTTAACACATTCGCGGTCCGACCTTATCCTTCAATGACAAGTCTGTAACTTGGAACAGATCAGCTGCCAAAGATTCGTGACTGAAGAACTGATCAAGTCTTATTATTAAAACATATACACGATCAAGCGTTTCACTAGTTGCGTTTTTATGTAGTTTAACCAAACCTTTTTTAGAGGACACTTGAATGATGTTTAAACTAAAGCATGCGATAATCACATGAGATTCACATTTTGAAATAATTAAATGTCATATAGAGATGTAGTGATAGCTGTTGCTGCCATTAGCTTTCCTTCATGACATTCCCTGTTACCATTAACGGGTTACTGCTTTCTAACGGTTCTCATATCTTGCTACACTCCAGCTTATATTTACACCGTTTTACATTCATGACACTCCCTGTTACCATTACCGTAGCAAGATATGAGAACCGTTAGAAAGCAGTAACCCTCTCCAGCTTATATTTACATTTTTTTACATTCATGACATTCTCTGTTACCATTAACGGGTTATTGCTTTCTAACGGTTCTCATATCTTGCTACACTCCAGCTTATACTTACATCGTTTTACATTCATGACATTCCCTGTTACCATTAACGGGATACTGCTTTCTCTTTCCATCCGTCAAATTTCTGGTATCAACAACAAACACAAGCCTGGTGTAAATTTAATTGTGGAAAAAGCACGTTGCACAAAGAAAGTCTGTACTCTTGTCCAAGCTGCTATACTCTTGTTAACCTCACCTATGGTCTCCCTAGCACTATTCCACCTTTCAAGTTTCCTGTCATGCCCACGTAAGCAGTCCTAGCCTACTCAGCGCCTTAATACATAGTGGTTATTTTTCTTTTTCGAATGACGAAACTAAAACAGCCCTGAATGTAAATCTTTCTTCTTCCGTTAAAAAAAAAAAATGTCGTATTGCTCCCTCTGAAATTTCAGCTATTTTCTATTTTGTTTTAAATGGGTTTATCACATTTGCTTATTTACTCTTACTAAATCTCGGAGGTTTGTTTGTTGTTCAGCGCAAAGCTACACAATGGGCTATCTATGCTGTGTCCACCACGGAGATTGAAACCCGGTTTTTAGCGATATAAATCTTCAGACTTGTCGCTATAAGCCTGGCATGGCCTGATGGTTAGGGCGCTCGATTCTCAATCACTGGTCGCGGGTTCGAATTCCCGTCGCCGAAAATGCTCGTCCTTTCAGCCGTGTGGAACTTATAATGTGACGGTCAATCCCATGATTCGTTGGTAAAAGAGTAGCCTGCTAAATTTGGGACAGCTAGTCCTCAAGTAGTTTTGGGCGAAATTTAAATCAAACCAAACTTGCCGCTGAGCAACTGGGGGGTAAAATGAATCTCGGGGGAGGGAATAAAGGAACAAGGTGTTTAACAATGTTCTTCGTTCTTATTATCTTAAAGTCTAAGTTAGATTTTTCATGTTCAATCTTTCTCGTGTTTTTGAAATTATATAAGTGTACTAAATGCTATGCATGTAGGCCTTAACGAATCTTAACTGAACAGATTAGGCATTTTAAGCGTTTTATAAATCAAAATATCGCAAACTGTTTCTTGCCGTACAAAAGTATAAAAATGTACGATACTTGTATGTGTGGATTCATTTATTTTAGCTAAAATTTTATGGATAAGTTATAAAATTCACTATCGAGTTATACAAGACAACTTTTTAGAATAAGGTTCTGTGCCCAAGTGTACAGTGAATTTCTACTTTATTAAAACATTGTTGTACGACATATTAGGCAAATGTTACACCATTAAATCTTACTAAATCTCATATTCAAACAAATTTCTTCATTCGATATTCCTTTATAATTTGTTACTACAAATTCACAGTAATAAATTCTAGAAAAAAAAAAAGGTTCCTGTTCTCTGTCGATGGGTGGGAGGGAATCTGAGTAATGGAAGATAACAATTTAAACATTATTGAGGCTATTATTTGGGATGGTGGCTGAAGTGGAGTAATGTAGTGGAGTATGCCAGTCAAGTATCGATTCACAATGCAATTGAGACAGTCTTCAAATTATAGTGTTTCCGCCTTTAGATAAAAAAAGAGAGTCAAAAACAGGTGTTCTGGATCTCAGATCCGACAAAAATTAAGTACTTCATATTTGTATGAAATATATCAACTACATTCATTTATAAATTGTGTGTGTATGTGTGTGTGTTTGTGTAAAAGATAGGAAACTTCCATAAGTTGAAAATAAATCCAAGTGTGATAAAATACTTGCGTTTAACACATGTTTTCATAACTAAACTTAGTAAATTCGCTCTTTTTATTCTCATACTGTAGAGGATAAATATTTAAGCTAATAGTTTATAACCTAAATAATGAGATGACATTTCATAAAGCTCTTTAGGAGATGACATTTTGTAGAGCTCTTTATGTCATAGATGTAACATAGCGATGTTTACGCACAAACAAGCTATTTTCTTTATAGCTGAATTTTCATTATTTTTCACTTATTTCAAGAACTTTCTTAACTGATTGGCAAGAAGTTTATGTTGGCCTTGATGCAGACGAGTGTTTACAACTGTCGTCAACATCCTCTACAGACGTAAATAATGTTTTGATTGCGTCTCTCTGATGTTTGTGTATGTCTGAACATTTTTCACTGTTTAGTAGGCTTTGAACCAGGGCGCTTACCCCTCAACGAATTGTAAGAGAATAAAATCACATTTACCGCAACGTTGATTTCACCTTCAGCCAAATATTTTTATATTCAAGTGCACGGTTACGTCAGAATGTGTGCATAATATGAAGAAAATCACCCTTGGTAACAAAGCGATATAACTTTCAGGGAATGGGTAGTTCTCGTTTAACATTTATCATAATTCCTACTTATTTCATATATATTTATTAACTAAATATTTATAAATTTTATCACAAGATTAGTATTCTTATACTTTTGCAAGCCTCAAGCTCTATTTATGTTAATACCTTTATTTTTACGGTACGTGTACTTTCTAGAAAGAAACACATTTTCTAAGGCTGCTAAAAATTATACACTTGGTTTGAAAACCTCAACAAAATACAGGAAAATGTCCGACGAATATCCATTTAGTTCATCCTAAGGTACTTAACGCTCCTATTACAATTCAGCTTGTCCTTCAAGTGGATCACGCCATAACTCGTAACTATATAACACCTCCTGACCCGTCCTATTTACGCTGCTTGAGATCATCAAGTGAATAAAAATACCGTAGAAGTGAAATTAAAGTCAAGGAATAGAATGTTTTTCATCTATAACACGCGTCATTGATTGTTTCATCCAGAAATCAAGAACCTCAATGAGTCTGTGTATGGAGAAGTGGCACTCTCTCTCTTGTATTGTTACCACTTGAGTTATAAGTAATTGATGCCACCACCTACATACCTAAGCTCACAGTCGTAAAAATATTTAACAGTCATTGGACAACACTATAATATCGATGTATCTATAGATAGATGACTTATTTTTGGAGACCTTGTATACAGATTTCATAAATTGTGCCCAATTATCAGCATTACAACATTGCATGCTAGGTAGTAAAAGAAAATACTGTTTTCTATTGTTTCATATCTTTAAAGAGTGAGGAAAACTATGATGTGTCCAAAGTCGGAAATTAATGCATTTATAGCGTTCGATCTGATTAGGAGAACACTTTATCTGGTTTTAGCGTCGCTTTAATGCTCTGATTAAGTGAACACTTTAAACTGGTTTTGGCGTCTCTTTGATGATCTGATTAGGAGAACACTTTAAACTGGCTTGGACGGCTCTTTTATGCTCTGATGAGGAGAACACTTTAGCAAGTTTGTGCGTCTCTTTGATGATCTGATTAGGTCAAACTTTAACTGGTTAAACTTGGCGTTTCTTTGATGGTATTATTAGAAGAGCACTTTAACTGGTTTGTGCATCTCTTTGATGCTCTGATTAGGTATCAAAGAGCCACCAAACCAGTTAAAGTGCTCTACTAATACGTGCATCAAAGAAACGCCAAAACAAGTTTAAAGGGTTCACTCAGGCCTCAAATAATCGCCAAAACCGGTTCAAAGTTTAACCTAATCAGATCATCAAAGAGACGCCAAAACCAGTTTAAAGTGTTCAATTAATTGAAGCATCAAATAATCACCAAAACCAATTTATATTTTTTTTATGTTTTCTCTTAAGATGAGAAAAAAAAGGAGAACAGTTTAAAGTATTCAACTAATTGAAGATCAAATAATCATCAAAATCAGTTTATATTTTTTTTATGTTTTCTGTTAAGATGAGAGAAAAAAAAAGAGAACAGATAGCTAAAAATACCTAGACAAAGCAACTCTGTTTCCAGAGGACAAAGTTTGTCAATATGATTCTGATAGGTTTTTCATGAGACCTTAGTGTCGTTAGTGGTAAAGGTTTTGTAAATAAATATACAGCTAGTGCGACCGCTAGAGAATACGGTGAGTATGACAATAATATTAACCATATTATAATAAAAACCGCTCATGTTTATGCTTAATTCTTATATTCCTGGATATTTTGATGATTGTTTTTATATTATAAAAATACGTGTCCGGGCGTGGCTCCCTAGAAAACGTCATTACTTAACAGGAATGACTTGAAACAAGAAAAAAACAAATAAAATGTTATATCAAATTGATATAGAAATGGCGTTTCCAACAGTGGTAATTTATGAAGTACAAAACACAAATAGTGTTTTGCACCGAGTGTTCAGTATTACCACCTTTACAAGAGCAGGATGATGTTTCTGAAACAGAGTTATATATATTTTAACATTGCTATAATATACCAGAAACATACTGTCGATCTTACAGTTAAAGTTACTAACACTAAAAGCACTGTATGTTCAAATGTTTCGTGTTGGCTTCTCTTGTATGTAATCAGTATATTGTCAGTGTTTATATTTCAATAAAAACCACGTGCAACTTGCACTGCATTTAATAAATATATATATATATATTTGGTCTGTAGATGGTCAAGATAGATAGATGCATATGACGACGGTCAATAACCTGATGCACAAAAAAATAACAAAAAACGATAGCTTTATTTGAGTAACTACTGTTCAAGGCCATCGGAGGTTTAAAGCTGATGGGTGTCAACCTGATTTGGGAAAAGCTAATGGACAAATTAACAAAACGAGCAGTACTTAGTTGATGAGGTCACAGAAGAACAAACAGCTCAGCATACTTTGTGTCTGTCCATAATCATAACGATGGAGGCCAATTTGCACCCTGTCTCTATGCTAGCATTTGTTTTTCCATTGCTGTTAGGACTAGCTTAGTCATTTCCTGCCCAAATAATTGTCTCCAGAGAGCGTCTAGCGCCCATTAGAGCTGTGGAGTTCACTGAGACCTTCTCTCGGTAATATAGACAACGAGCCTGGAGCCACCACTCGGGAAAGAGTCCGACACTATCTGGTGCGAGATTAATCAAGCTGACCTAACAGTGGCTCTACAGACTCTACAAAAATTGCTCACTAGTCGGACGAACAAGGTCCCTCTGGCGCCGTATTAATAAAAATCGCCGAGGATTCTCATTAAACGTGTATTCATCATCATTACCATAAGTGTTCTGATCTGCTGGATGCTATAGATCCGGTTTCCCACAGGCGTTATTTTTTATTGTGAATAGCCTTATCATGTGACATATGCAAGCTTTAACAAACACTGACATAAATAGGTGATGTTACGAGCACAAATTACAGATATTTAGGAATTAACGTTGGAAAGTTTAACACGCAAGATTCATTAGCTGTTTGCACAATATATTCTCTGATTGAAGTTTCATTATTTTAATTATCACATGGTTTCTCGGCCTTATCCGCTCTTATAGCTTATATATCGTATACAAATATTGATTTTGTGTGGGATTGTTTTAGGACTGGAACAGGGTAAAAACATGTTCCTTCACTCCGAGTTTTACACTTTAACCAATGACACATTTTTTTTATGTTTTTGTAAGATATTTAAATTTTGCTCATCCTATGATCATGCTGAAGTTTGTCTCTTCAGAAATCGTTATGGATGAATAAAAAATAATTGTAAGAAGAAAAAAAAAAGCAGGGACATCTCTTCCAAAGGCTTATCTTTGAAGTTTATATAGTATCTGACCCAAGCAATGCAAAAACAGTATTTAAATGATTATCAGAAAGTGATTTAATGTGACTCTGAACAAAAATCGTCCAATTATGACAGTTTGATAACTTCACATTGTGTATTGTTAATGGTATAAAACAAAGTATAACTATAACTGTTATTAGAGGGCGCTAGTGTAAAGATTAATTACTAAGATAATATCTTAATTGAAACGAAGTGAATCATGACGTCAAATACCCTTGGTACAATAGGAGTCTTCAATTTGTGAGTAAAACACATACATAGGCAACTGAAAACTGTACCAACTCTATTCGTGACTGATTCATTTTTTATACTGTATACATAAAAATGTAATTCGAAGTTAGTTTCTTACGTGACCACTAGATGGTATTAACATGAGAAATACTTCTCCATCCCCAGACTGAAAATGTCCGTTTAGATTTTGTTGTTTTTTCTTTTCTTTTTTTTAAATTTTAGAAATACATATTCCGTTTGGAATCAATTATATTGTTATATTATAATAAAACTTCAATACATTCTTTTTGAATAGACCCCCCCTTTCCCCCAGTGGGCTCAGAGCAATTCCAAAGGATTATATTGCTAAAAAAAACGGTTTCTATATCCGAAACGGGCTGATTGGGTAAGCTTCGTGCTTATCAACAAAAAAAAAACAAAAAAAAACGAAAAACTGTTGGAAGATAATGTTTTTTATAAAGAAACATTTAAATGAACAAAATTCCGTGTGGACAATGTTTATAGAGGAGGAACCACCGCTTATCTCGTAATTAACTTCGTAAATATTTATCAGATGAAGAACAGGGTGCTCGAAAACGTTTATAAGTTGAAACAGTGAGAATAAAAGTTGAAATTTTGCAAGCTAGAGCGAAAAATGAAAAACTGGAATATTTAGAAATTAATCACAAGATAACTGTTGAACAATTTAGAAAACTTTCCCCAACAAAGAAATATTTAACAATTTCGAATAAAGAAGAAAATAGACTATGCTAGGATGTTTGGAAAGCTAGAATAGCAGAGAAAATTTCGTGAAAGAGAATAATAAAAACATAAAAATAATCAAAATGCATTGGGATTTGCCAATAGAAAATCCCGAACTCCCCAACAAAATTTTCAAAGAAAAAGTTTGTCTATAGGAAGAGAAAAGGAGCTTACATCAAGTTTCGAAAGTTTACGATAATAGAAGACTTTAAAAGAAAGATTATTCAATATTCAGAAGTGTAAACAAGGTACAACATAAACATAGAAGATTTTAAAGGAGAGAGCATTCAATATTCAGAAGTGTAAACAAGGTAGAACATAAACATAGAAGATTTTAAAGGAGAGAGCATTCAATATTCAGAAGTGTAAATCAAGGTAGAACATAAACATAGAAGATTTTAAAGGAGAGAGCATTCAATATTCAGAAGTGTAAATCAAGGTAGAACATAAACATAGAATATTTTAAAGGAGAGAGCATTCAATATTCAGAAGTGTAAATCAAGGTAGAACATAAACATTTAAGTTAGACACTGTAAACCAAACAAACATGGCTTTTAGAAGACGAAAAACTTCTAATATCCCCGGTTGAAAACCTGAAGATTTTAAATATAAGTAAGTGGGATTTAGATGAGAATTAAATTATACTTTTAAAACGACGAATTATCTTCACAATAAATAATAAACCTAAAGAACTTTAAATTAGGGAAGATCTAAAAGAATTTAATAGAAAATTAAGACTGAAAATAAGGAAGAGGATGAATCTTTCTTGTTCAGATTAACTTAACTTTTGAACCACCATGGAAATTAAGTTTGCAATTAGTCTTAATTTATGATGAAATAAAGAAAAATTCTGTTTCTTACAAACAGGTAAAATATAATATTTGTAAGAGAGAAAGTTTTTTCTGTTTGTTTGTTATTAAGCATAAAAGTACACAATAGGCTATCTGTGCTTTACCCTCTGTGGGTATCGTTGAGCCATGGAAGGGGGAGGGGAGCAAGGGAAAGGAGGGAAAGGGAGAAAGAAAATTTTTAGATAAACTGAGAATTGATGATAATATTATTCAATAAAAAGTATTGAGTGCAGTGTTTCGTCTATAATGGCAGTTATTACAGGGATGTGGCGTTAGAACACCTTAATAATGGTGATGTTTATGAAAAAATAAGAATATGAACATGTATATGAAAGATTTTAAAGAGAAATTGGTAGAATATATATCGAATTTTAGAGGTTTATTCACTAACGGAAAAATTAACTTTGTTTAGAGTCAAAATACACTGTGAAATTTTTATGTGTTACTAAATTTTTCTCTCTAACTATACTTAGTGATAAATAAGACAGGAATATCTTTGGGTACCAAATTTTTTAGATAAGTCAAGTCACCCTAATACAGGAGGCACAAGTAAAATTACTGAAACTTTGAGTGATTATTAGATGCTGTTTTGAAACCTTTTCTTTCGAACTTAAAATGTTATATCAAAGACAGTAGAGATTTTGGCAATCATTTACCTAAAAAAAAAGGTGAAACCAAATCATCTCTTAGCGTTATTCCGTGTAGTTGCTTGACACCCTAATATTTCACATGATTTGGGACTCAAAGCAACTGAGTTTTATTTTGATAATTATATGGATTGTATTAACAAGAGGTCTAATAGGGTTATTCTAAATGGTCTAAATCTGGTTTTTTATAACTGTTCTTTATGTTTGAAGAAGAAACTTTTTACCAAATTTGGGGAATGTCTATAGGCACTAAAGTTGCACCAGTTTTTGCAACGCTAGTAATAGGTTTTTTTGAAAATAAAATACATGTTCTTCTTCAATGCTATTTGGAGATTACCTATGTAATTTATTCAAAATTAACATGGAAGAGATTTATAGATGACTGTTTTGCTACTTAGAATACGAGTTATTATATTGAAGTATTTTTTTCCGAGTTTTAATCTGATGAAATGAAATTATCAAAATAATCTAACGTTCATAGATTGTTCTTGTAATGATAGCAAATTGCTATACAACGATTTATAAGCTAAATGAAGTGGATTATTCTTGGGGAACATAATACATGTTTCGACAGAATATTGGTCTGTCTTCTTCAGGTACTTAGTATGTTCCCCAAAAATAAACCACTTCATTATGCTTATAAAATAAATCGTAGTTTGTCAGTTTACTATTATATTACCATAAACAAGCTCATGTAATGCTTAAAGAAAAATATAAAATTATGACTGTTTATTGTAAACCAACCAATTCACATAAGTATTTCGATTTTTTGCAGCAATCATCCCAAATCAATAATATCCCTATTACTATGGCACAAAGTTTATGTGTATTGAATTGTAGTAATTTTATCGTTGAAGTAAAAATATTTTAACTTAAAGCTCTGGCTTTTCAGTTTTATGTTTAATACTTTATTTTTAAAATATAGATTTTAAATCTAAGGTTTGTTTTTCTTAATAATTTCCATTTGGAACACAGTATTTATTAATATCTGATCCGGAGGTCATAAGCGTCATATTAAAATGATTGACTTTTTATATAAAATGTTGGAGAAGGTTCTTGATTGACGTTTTGATTCATTGAAAACGTCACTGGAATAAGATAGAATTAAACACAAGCCCGGCATGGCCAGGTGGATAAGGCGCCCGACTCACAATCTGAGGGTCGCGGGTTCGAATCCGCATCCCA
>NW_013665765.1:678343-682196 GCF_000517525.1 Limulus polyphemus
TTAGGGACGGCTAGCGCAGATAGCCCTTGTGTAGCTTTGCGCGAAATTCAAAAAACAAACAAACAAACACAATTCATTTCTCAGAGATATTGATCAATATCAACTTTATTTAAAAACAAGTTGATCGGGTTATAGATAAGAAGTTAAAGAAGTTTTTCGAAATTGTAAAATAATTTGGGCCAGACGGCAACCTCCGAATTTATATAGATTTTCGACTTTTAAAATCCTAAAATAAGGAACAAAAAAAGTATTACACCCTTTAATAGAAATAAGAGTTTAATGTGCACAAACAGTTATATCGAATCAGGGTCTTTAATTATTGGAACGGAAGGGAAGAAATTATTTAAGGTGAAAGGTTCTTTTGACTGCAGTGCTTGTGCTTTAAAATGTTATCTTTGGGGAAAATTGTATGTTGGGGAAACTAGTAATTTAAGATTAAGAGTTAATTTACGTAGGTATTAGAATAGAAACCAGGAAAGTTGTCCATTTCTACCAAGTAGACATGTTTATTTGTATAGTTCCAATAACTTGAAGACTTAAACGAATATTTTTTCAAAGTTTTCCCTCTTGGAATTGTAATGAAAAGAACAAAAGGGTAGTTTTAAAAATAATTTATTGATTGTTTTGACGAATCTCTAAGTTTTAATTGAAAGCCGTTAAGTTTTAGTTTCGATTTGCGCTATGTGCTCTGTCCACCACGGGTATCGAAACCCGAATTTTAGCGTCGTAGGTCTGCAGATTTACCACTAAGCAAATAGGAGGAGAAAGTTTTATTACATAGGAGCCCAGAGGTTTTGACACGTATTTTAGACATATCTTGAGTATACTTTGGGTTTGTTTGTTGTTAAGTGCAAGCCTGCACAATGGTCTATTTGTGTTGTGCCTACCACCTGTATCGAAGCTCGATTTTTTGCGTCATAGCTTATATTGTGGGCAACTCGAAGAAACATTAATGTTATTCAGGACAAAGAAAGTATAAAAAAATTACAAATAATATCTGTGCTCTAGAATTTATGTGTATTGAATTGTACTAATTTTGTCGTTCAAGTAAAAATATTCTAATTTAAAGCTGTGGCTTTTCAATTTTGTGTTTGATACTTTTTTAAAATATGAATTTTAAATTTAAGTTTTCTTTTTCTTAATAAGTTCCATTTAGAACACAGAATTTATATTGATTTGTATGTGATTTTTTCTTTCCATATTTTTCTACTCGTTATTCTTATTTCATATTGTTCATAATGCCTGAATACAGTTTTAATTTCTTTCCAATGCTTCTTATAGTTACAGCTTGGATCATCATCTCTATTATAACAATCTCTACGTTTATCTGCGTTATTGTTTTCTTTGTTACTCATGTGACTTCATTTAACTTTCTTTGCTGTTGTTCTCATTTCCTCCAATTCTATCAGTGTTCATTAATAATACTTTTCCGAAAGGGTTGAGGCCCAAAACGTCCAATTGTAACAAACAAAAACGTAAAACAATTTACTTTTATCTGATATGAGGATGATTTTTTTCGGAAGTTTTAAAGTCATTTAGGTATAATTGTTACATGGTGCCCGGCATGGCCAGGTGGTTAGGGCACTCGACTCGCAATCTGTGGGTCGTGGGTTCGAATCCCCGTCCCGCCAAACATGCTCGCCCTTTCAACAGTGGGGGCGTTATAATGTGACGGTCAATCCCACTATTCGTTGGTAAAAGAGTAGCCCAAGAGTTGGCGGTGGGTGGTGATGACTAGCTGCCTTCCCTCTAGTCTTACACTGCAAAATTATGGACGGCTAGCGCAGATAGCCCCCGTGTAGCTTTGCGCGAAATTCAAAAACAAAACAAACGTTACATGGCATTCCCTCAGGAACTTAACCACATTTTACGTGATATGTGATGTGTCATGAGGCCGATTTCTCCAGAACATTTGATCACATCTTAGTATAACTGTGATGTGTCCCCGAGAACGATTCCTCCAAAAAAAACCACCTAGATACTTAAACCCTCCTTTAGTACAGTTTTTATATGACATGACCAGAAAATATATTTTCCAGAATCATTAATCAGCCCTCTATGTATGTTTGTTACGTGAAATATTCTGGAGACGATTTTCAGAAGGCTTAAAACTGATATGTCCTGATGACGATTTTTCTCCGAAACTTCCAACAGGACTTTGTATATTTATTACGTGACATGTCTTGTTGACGGTTCCTTCAGAAAGCTTAATCAGAGCGTTATATATCTATTACGTGACGTGTCCTGAGGACGATTCCTTCAGATTGTTTAACTACAGCTTTGTGTATTTCTTACACGTCATGGTGTGAGAATAATTCGAGATATTTTAATCACATTTTGGTATAATTGTTATGCGATATGTCCTGAAACATATTTTTCTAGAATCTCTAATAAGATCTCTTTATGCGTGTGTTACGTGAAACGCCCTGAAAACAATTTTTTCAGAAACGTCATTCAGTCTTTTGTAACTATTTTATGACCTTTTAGGAGTACGTTATTTTTCAAAAATGTTAACCAAACACCTATGTCTTTGCTACTACACATAACCTGAAGAAGTTTAAAGTAAACATAATTGTGTTTTCTATCGTTTACGATAGACATACTGTTCGGTGTCTTAAACAATCCCACTATTTAAATAATCAAAGGAATTGGCCTGTTAAATAAAGTTTAAAACTTTTTTTAATCGTTTGTAAGTTGTTTTCCTTGATGATCCCAGTTAACCTGGTAAAACGTTGTAACCATAGATATCATATTCTGTATAACCGAGAATAATCAAATTTTAAGTTAAATCCCACCATTTCTTGCTATATGAGGCCAAACTGTATTTCGCAACACAATAAACGATATAAAAGCAATAAGTAATATAAGAATACATTACTTTCGATGTATTACCCGATGGTTTCTGATTGTATTATATTAGAAAGTATCCGACTGCGTCGTATTACATGAAGCAAAAAATGCAACATGGTTAATAATGTATAAATAAGTAGAAAATTTTAAAATTGATAAACTAGGCTTTTGGAGATAAATCACCTTAAAAACTATGGTTGTATTTTATTTCCTTTCGAGCAAACGCTCTTTTTCAAACCAGAGACAAACCTATCAGTTCAATGACAAGTAATTCATTTGGTAACGAAACAATACACGAGAATAAAACGTAACGCGAGATAGAACCACGTGAATTAAACAATACAGTAATGGTAATGTAATAAAGCTGAATAAAAGTGTTGGTGATTTAGAATATAAATAAAAACGGTCAATAAGAGCAAGGTTACAAAACATTGAATAGAATAACTTAAACATTTCTTAAGATAAAAATTTATAAAAAAAAACAATAACAATACAACCCAATTTGAAAATGATTTTTTTTTTTAGATTATGATTCTTTGTTTGGTATTGGAGGGGGCATGTCGTAGAGCAAGTACTTGAAAGTGCTCAAGGGAATGATCAGCTCTGTTGAAGTGCCGAGTTACAGATCCTACGTAAGTGTTCTCGTGTACATTCAGCGAACATAGGCTGATCTCTATTGGGCAGATTTGATCACAGTTGTTGCCAATAATACAATATATTAAACATTTAGACGTACAGGTGAAATGGCTATTCACATAGTACCCTGATTTAGGGTCTCTAACAGATGTTCTTTGATCAATGTAAAAGCAAGTGTTGCATCTGCTCCTCTGACAACTGTACGTACAAACTTGATTATCAAATGATGGTTGTATGTTAATAATGCTTGGAGACGGCTTGAATGGGTAATGAAAAAAAAAACGTTAATATAAGTTTAACATAACAGCAAATGTACAACAAAACCTTATCGAAACGTTGTACATTTGCTGTTATGTTAAACTTATAT
>NW_013665765.1:682411-684201 GCF_000517525.1 Limulus polyphemus
ATATAAGTTTAACATAACAGCAAATGTACAACGTTTCGATAAGGTTTTGTTGTACATTTGCTGTTATGTTAAACTTATATTAAAGTTTTCTTCATTACCCATTGGTTTGATAAACGTTTCTGCAACCATTTACGTACGGTTGAATTTGGTTATGAGTAGATTTTGTTTTGGGTGAATGTTTTATGCCTTCATTCTGTTCTCCATATATAGATATTTATTTTGTTACTTTATGTATATTTTCAACGAACTAAAAACGTATGATGAAACACGTTTTTAATTTGCAGTTTAATTTTACATTCGACTTTAGCATTTAGTAAAAGTACAATTAATATAAGTAGGTCTTTATAGAGAATACTTAAATTTACTTTTCATTTTGGTATCCTTAAACAGTAAATTGTTGTAACTTATGGCTAATACAGCTTTGCAGTTTTGTTTAATGCACAATTATTGATTTCATATCATTAAGAATTGTTTTTATTGTTTGTTTGTTTGTTGTTTAATTTCCCGCAAAGCTACACGAGGGCTATCTGCTCTAGCCGTCCCTAATTTAGCAGTGTAAGACTAGAGGGAAGGCAGCTAGTCATCACCACCCACCGCCAACTCTTGGGCTACTCTTTTACCAACGAATAGTGGGATTGACCGTCACATTGTAACGCCCCCACGGCTGAAAGGACGAGCATGTTTGGTGTGACGGGGATTCGAACCCGCGACCCTCAGATTGCGAATCGAGTGCCTTAACCACCTGGCCATGCTGGGCCTAAAAGTAGAAGTATGGAAACTTAAAACAACATTCGAAATGTCATTGCAAGCACTTAAAACGAATACATTAAAATCGAACTCAAAATATTTAGTTTTTTTAAAATACAAAAGAAACATGTGCGTTCCAATTTAAATTATTATCCAAGATTATCTCTAAGTATTTTGCATGATGAGCTTCATTTTGCATTTCATCATTCAAGCACAATTTCATATTCTTATTTATTACACGTGTGTATAGCTTAAAAGCCCGATATTTAAGTTAAGAAGTGTTTAATCTTAACGTGTGATTCTCAAAAATTTCTAGAAACCGCTGTTTCTCAGTGCTCACAAGCACTCAGCATTCAATTTTTTGTTTCAAAGCTATGAGACACAGTAGGTTGTATTTTAAAGTGATGAGTATGTACAGTCTTGGCCAAAATGTTTGCATATTTTGTAACAAATAAAATCATTATTATTAAGATGGAATACAAATACATTTAACGCTGTCAAACTGAGAAATGCATGTTATATTAAACATCTACATATGTAACTTGTACAATGAGACAGATTCTATGGACGATATATTAGAACAGCAAATAATTTTATCAGACACCTGTAGAAAGATATTTAATTCAATATTTCATCTGTCATAACAAAATATTACCAAACCATGATATCAAATTAATAATAAATAACGATCTGTAACCTTATTTCAGTTCATATTAAACATTCAGTACTTGTTTGCTCCTCCTCATCCTCTAATAACCTCCTCAAGGCGACGTGACGTGCTGTCGATGAAGTTATTGATGTAATCCACCATGATTTCACCTCAACTTCTCAGTAGAAGGCGCTGCAACTCAGCCACAGTAGCTGGTTTAGGGTTGGTGGTTAGCAATTTTCCGGCTCAATTCTGCCCAACAGTTCTCAATGGGATTACAATCTGGAAGCTTTTCTGGTCATGGCAACCTTGTAACGTGTCTCTGGTCGAGCTAATCCTGTACAATACGCGCATAATACACAAAGCTATTGCCAAACCTTGCCCTATCATATGG
>NW_013665765.1:684670-687675 GCF_000517525.1 Limulus polyphemus
GGTATGTCGCCAGTATCCTAACTGTAAGTTGGCATGCTGTCTTGCCCAAGTAACATAGTGGCTATGAATTCTGGTTAATAGCGGTTTGCTGATAGCCCTTCTTGCAAAATGACCTTCTTTGGTCCGTCTCCTATTTACTGTTCTTCTGGATACCCTGGAATGAATGTGTTCATTCCTTTCCTGTCGTAATGTTGCAAGACTTCTTTCGACCTCGATGTATTAACCTAATATAGTCATTTCGTTTAGTAGTTTTCGGCATATTTCAGTAGACTTTCCTGGAACAACGTTTCTTGTAGCCCGAAGATGTTTCAGGGTTCTGGATACAGTACACTACGGTTCTGGCAATGCCCTTTTGCTTCATACCATTTCTGGACAATCGAACAATTTGAAGCCCTATAACTTCTGGCACGTGACGAGGCATGACTCTACACCAAGTACAGAGAAATTGTCTGAACAAAGGGTTAATATGTTTCGAAAAATATTGTACCAAAAGCACACCTTTTTATACAAAGCAAGTGTTTATGTGTGTTTTGACGAACAAATGCTCAAACAACTTATACAGGCCAGAATAACTCATACATGTTTGTCCAATCATACACTACTTTCTCTGTTACTACTCTGACATTTACTCAATAACTATTCCATTCATGTAGACAATAACATCAGTATAAAACAGTATGCAAACAATTTGGCCAAGACTGTAGTTTTCACTCCTGGTTATTTATCACGTGAATCACAGACATTTTCCACAAAAAGATTTTTGCTGATTAAGACGCTCTGTGCCATGTGCTTTTAGTTTTTGTTTCACCACTTGCACTTTGCATCATTATGGCCCCTAGCACATTTGCGTTTGAGTGTAATGTGGCCTCGGTGTGCTACAAGCCAAAATGTTGTTTCCCATGCTGGGAGCGACACCGATTCCACGGAAATGTAAAGAGATTGCATCGAAGTGACCGAAAAGGTTAAAGTCAAACCCCTCCCATGCTTAGATGGCACATAGAATTCAGTGTTGAACTCCCGCTTACCTGGCACAAGCGGATGAGAAAGGTAACACACATTCCCACTTTCCGGGTTCGCAGTCCATAGTAGGTTAACCCTGCAGCTAATAGCTAGGTACCTATCATACAGCTGTGTAGACTGAAACAATTGGAATAAAGTGTCTTGCTGACGGACACAACAGCATAATGCGAATCAGCCTCGAACTAGCAAACCATCAAACTACAAGTCACCAGGTGGAAAGCGGTAAGTCTACGGGCTTACAATGCTATGATCCGGGATTCGATTCCCGAAAGTGGACACAGCAGATAGCCCAATGTAGCTTTGCTCTAAAACAAACCAATCGAACTACAAGTCCAAATGGCAAAGTCACTGAGCCGCTCTGCCCACTCCTAACTATGCAGGCTCACCAAGCATTTGGAGTTTTATATCGACTAAAACTGTATATATATATAACAGACTTATGGGAACTGGACTGTGGTCACAAAAACTGTATTAAGATCCTGATGACCCAACGTTACAGCAAAAGAGTCAACATTGAATTATAGTATACCTTGTTTGAACTGCCCAGTGCTCTTTATGGTTGAGCCCAAAATTTGGCTTGGCTTCACAGCCCATTATATTGGAGTTTGGAAATGACCCTAGGAGCGTTATCACAACGGTAACTTAGCTAAAAACGGCTGTTTGGTTCTAGAGCCGTCATGGTCAAGGAGTCTTTAGTTGCAATGGCAGGATTCAACTGGCTCAGAATGTTTCTGATAGAGGAGATTCTAAACATGCACATGAGGTTTCACACTTTGCCAGTGGTGACGACTTCATTCCTCTTCTATGTTTGGTTATATAAAGGCATACTGGAAAAAAGATAGTACATATTTGCATGAAAACATGTAACGGAAATAACGTTCATTTTTAGCACAAAGTTACACAATGGGCTATCTCTACAGTGTCCACCGCAAATATCCAATCCCGATTTTTTGCATTATAAGCCCTTAAACTGATTATTAAGCCACCGGGGAGCAATTTATATTAGAGAAAACAAGATATTTTTACCCAACGTCGACGTATAATTTTACAGTTCTAACATTAAGTTCAAAGTAATATTTATTGCTAGTCAGACTTGCCTTTGAGCCACAGAGGGAGAGAGGTGCGTGCAAAAAGTAAATTAAGCAACTATTAGTTGGTTATGTAAAATTGAATGCTTTATATCAAAACAATTTTGAATATATAATTAGCAAATCACATGAGAACCACAACCGATGTAAAGCTACGGTGGAACAGTGTCAAGCTTTTAGAGTCGGGATTCTTTATAGTAGGTGTCTGTGACTTGTTGGCGATAAATTTCAACAATAAACTTACAGCACACAATCCACTTGTTTTAAAATAATATATTCAATACAATCAAACGTATATACAAAGATTCGTTACACTATTAGTTACCACAGTTGTATCTAGAACTTTTAATAATTCTCTTTTACGTCAAAAGTCCACACAGGCGGGTTCAATTAATTTAGAGCACTCTTTGACAAAATAAAATATACTCCTCTACTCTGTTATCATAATATAATTAGTGATAAATTCACTTACTTTATCACGTGGTTTTCTACAGTTGTATCCAGAGCTTTAAATAATTCTCTTTTACATTAAAACTCCACACAGGCTGGTTCAGTTACTTTAGAACCCAACTGACAAGATGAATTATCCTTATCTGTGTGTGCACCCCAGTGGCATAGCGGCATGTCTGCAGACTTACAACGCCAGAATCCGGGTTTCGATATCCGTGGTGGGCAGAGCACAGATAGACCATTGTGTAGTTTTGTGTTTAATAAGAAACAAACTTTCTCTACTCTGTTTATTACAATACAATATCCGATTATAACACTTTAAAAGTCGCCACTATACACTCTTTATGGCTAAACTTATAAATAAAGTCTAAGTCTATATCTTTCAATAAATTAATTTGCGCTAACTTGGTCGCCTATATATATATATATATATATATATATATATAC
>NW_013665765.1:688655-707002 GCF_000517525.1 Limulus polyphemus
TACTTGTGACCACGCTGTGTACATTGCCCATCTGAGGCTTAAAACTTTCTACAAACTACATGACGCTACAATGTACCAATACTCACTTAAAGCAACGAGAAAAATACAGAAGGTTCGAGTAACGTGACGCCAATTCACAACCATTGAACTACACAACAAATGATTCGTAAACAGTTACTTTCGCTTCTAAAAATAATTTACTTTAATGTTCGCACAATATATACTAAATAATACTCTCCTATTAAACTTAAAATGAACAGTCGTGTATATCTAACAAAAGGCATGTATCATAAAATCACTTTTACATTTTTCAGCGTTAGGTAGTGTGATGCTCCCGAAAATTGATCGTTTTTGGGAAGGATGTGTAACAGTCCTTTCTGACACAAAATATTCATACACTCAGGTTATAAAAAATGTGTTCAGATCGGATATTTTAAATTACCAACTCGGGAATATCCCCTGTACTTAAAGTATTGGAAAACAAAGGAATATGAACGATTGGAGAAACCAGGACCATGCAAAAAGAGACCCTCAACAGCCAAGTTTAGCAAAGTGTGGCATCTTCTAACAAGTCAAAATCCATGAGCATAAAGGTCAGTGGCAAAAGCCTTCTTCGTGCCACAGTCAACAGTGCTCAACATAATCAAAAAGGATCTCCTTCTGTAAAAAAAAAAATATCACAAATTGTTTCCACGACATATCCATTCGACTGTCGCGTGTCTCAAGTAGCTGGAGAATGAAATGGTTATTCATGCTATTTCATATGAAAACATACCGGTCATGTTACCGCACACAGTGTTTCTGGATTTCTGTGCGATCAGACTATTGAAAGGTGTGCTGGGAAACCGGGTTCTTCGTAAACTAGATGGATTTTGGAAAGCAAGCAAAAAGTGGTGGTGTGCTTTGAACACGACGACCTTAAGAGAAAGCCTTTTTTTTTAATGTAAGCTACGCTGCAGGGCTATCGTAAAGACGCACGGTCGTCAGACAGAGCACGACTGGACGTAGCGACATAAAATGTAATGGCATGGTGAGGCTCCAAAATCGTTTTAGTATAATGTACTAAGCTTTTTGTAATCATAGGTTTTTTATATTCTAAACTAATCAGATAATATCACAAGATTATAATTAGAATGTCTTTTAATTCACGTATTATTCTGCAGTAAAGGAGTTTGAGCTTAAAATTGGCCTCGTGTGTAATCCACAATATATATATATGAAATTCTACTAACAATTTTAAATTTAAACAAACTATTGCTAATTACTTTTAACAGTGGTTTTGTTGTTTTCAAAGTAAGCGGGAGCCCTCGTATGACCCCACAGTTTATGTCATGTAAAGTTGATTAATTATTTTCAAGTATAAAAAAAGGGTTCCTGTCAGGTAATAAACTAGCAAGTTAGTGAGACTAGACTTACATTGATCGTGTAAGTTTCTCAAATCTAATAGCATCAGAGTTTTTACTGAGATCAGAAGACGAGAACAGTCCAGTGGTTCGAGCTCCGCTATTGCCAACAAAACAAAAAACGCGCTAAGCCCTTTGGGGCGTGGGTACCTTATAAGAGTAACGGTCAAATCCCACTATTCAGCCTGATATGAGTAGTCCTAGAGCTGGTGGTGGGTGCTTTCTCTCTCTAGTCTATCATTTCAAAATTAGGGACGGCTAGCACGGATGGCCCTCGTGTAGGTTTGCGCGAAATCCCACAAAACATACAGTAAGATCAATAAACACACCTGTTTGTAAATGTTAATTGCCAATTTAATAATCAATTTTCTCAACGTGGTTTATTAGAGCTGGTTTAATGATAAGAAATTTTGGAAACCATAACAATTTTTCGAAAATGTATCCTTTATCTTCAGAAATTTAATCAATTTATTGATTTCAGAATGTTCGATCAAATCAGTAATAATGACACAGGGTTCTATTTTTTATTTATTTTTTTACACAGTTGAATAAGGTTTTTGAAAAACAGGTCCTACTATGGCAACTTTTATATCACAACGGCTTGCGAAATTGGGTTAACTAAAATATACATTAATTTTTAATAAGCTATCAAACTGACTGAATGACAGAGCAACAGAGAAGGCATATCATCTATACCGACAGACTTGTTTATAATTACGTTTTTTAATAGGTGAAATACTTCAGGCAGAATAACTGGGTCTAGGAAACTTTCACTTGTTTCCTCGGGTGTGCTTCTCAACCATTCATAAATGGTGTATGAATACACATGTAGTAATTCCTAAGCCTTACAATAAAGAAGTAAATGTAACTGGAGAAGTTAACTTCATAATTCGATTAATTAATTCTATTAAAATATTATACGTAGCAATAAATCACATTAAAAACAATAAGACACTAGCACTTATGACAGGTGGCAATTTCTTTATCAGGGGAAAAGGCATAAATATTTTAGTTTCTTAAAGCAATCGACTCGCAATCTGCGGATCTCGGGATTGAAACCGGGCGCCGAACATGCTCGCCTTTTCAGCCGTAGTGGAGAAGGTATTATAATGTTACGGCCAATCCCATTATTCGTTGGTAAAGAGTAGCCCATGAGTTGGCGGTAGGTACTACCGGCCAATTTATTTTCTTGTGATTAGCAGTTCAAAAATCTGGGACAACGACAGATAGTCTGAGTAGCTTTGCCATGAACAAGGAATCCTAATTAAATGTTTTCACAAATATTTTCTAGAAAATGAGAAGGAAATGGAGAGCTCAAGGGTTGTTACCTTCTTAATTGTCCCCTGGTTGCTCAGGGGTAAGCTTTAAGGCTTATAACGCTATAATTCGGGGTTCGATCCAAGAGATGAGCAAAACGCATATAGCTCATTGAGCAGCTTTGCTCTTAGGTAAACAATATCTACTTTATTATTGAGCTTTTTGAAAATGGCTTTTTATGCTTCTGCTCAAAATTCTGCATTTCTAGTTTCAGTGTATATGAACTACACCGAATGCAACTTTTTATCTATGACTTACAGGCCCAGGGCTAATGGCTGTTTTCTTTATCTCTTATTAGCAGTTTCCCCTGTTTATGCTGTTTCGTGGGTATGTAGATTTTATTTACGTGCCATCTTTCGGGATGTCTAGCTTCTCTTTCTGTTATGATGTAGAGTCTTTGAACTTAAAAATGACAAATTTTAAGGAGATAACGTTGAATACAATCTTTGCGCCTTGCTCTTAATTTATTTATATTTATATCATTAGCAGTTAAATACAAACGTACAATCCGCAATGGACACATTACCCATATAACAAGCGAACAGTACGCAATAGATATGTTACCCACGTAGAAAACAGACAGTACGCAAAGGACACGTTACCTATGTAGAAAACGAACAGTACACGGTGGATATGTTACCCACGTAGAAAACAGACACTACGCAATGGACACGTTACCTATGTAGAAAACGAACAGTACACGGTGGATATGTTACCCACGTAGAAAACAGACACTACGCAATGGACACGTTACCTACATGTATGTAGAAAACGAACAGTACACGGTGGATATGTTACCCACGTAGAAAACGCACAGTAAGCAATGGTCACGTTACTCACGTAAAAAAATTAACAATACCCAATGGATATTTACTCACGTAGAACATTTAATTTTCTAATATTGGGAAATATAATAACAGTTTTCCAAATTTTCAAGCATTTAAAATTACTCAAAGTTGTTTCAAAACTTAGCTGGTAGTTATTAAAACGTATATAGGGTGTCCATATGTCAACTAGCTTGTTACAGAACGTTGTGTTATCACATACGTTAACATAATATAACATATTACAATGCTCTGACCAGGGTAAGTTTTTGTGAGACAACGTTTGTAGCACATGTTTTATTCACGCTCACAGACGAACTTACTATTCCATATATTTATTTTTATTTTTACGACCGTCCTTCTGCTCCTGCGCAGTAGTGCTGTCACCTAGTGGATATGATATTATGTTGTTGATATATTTCTACCCAACCTGAAGGTCAAACGATTGTGTGTGTGTGTTTTTGCGTTCATGGTACGATCTGTTTCAGATTGATTAAAATGTCAATTATTAATTTCACTTTATGTTTTAATTTCCTGGACAACAAAATGAGATAATTTACTGCGCAGTAGTGCTGTCACCTAGTGGATATGATATTATGTTGTTGATATATTTCTACCCAACCTGAAGGTCAAACGATTGTGTGTGTGTGTTTTTGCGTTCATGGTACGATCTGTTTCAGATTGATTAAAATGTCAATTATTAGTTTCACTTTATGTTTTAATTTCCTGGATAACAAATTGAGATAATTTATGTACGGTGATTTTAGTTGTCTTTTACTCACTCAGTGAATCTATAATTATATAATTTAAATAATTCCTATTTGTTTTATGCTTGATTTATTACGCACATTTTAACAAAAGGTGTGATAACATAAAAAGCTCAGTATACTTCCATGTTTACAGCTTCTTTATAATTTTGCCTTGTATTACAGAATAGACTTATAAATCCAAATGCTTTAGAAACATACGCATTATGTTCGAAATTTCAATCACTAAATACTTGTGAATGCTAGTTAAAAATTCCCACATGAAACTCCATAAAAAAAAAGAAAACAGTAAAAATTGAACTGGTGTATTTAAGTGTTTTACACTCACGAAAAAAAAAACCTATCATTCTATAGGTATTTGAAGAACTTGTAACCCACACTTGTGGCTCACAGACACACACCCCAATGAAAGAATAGACCATTCCAAGCCTTTATTTGTTGTTAAACAAATGTTTAAACAACTCTATTTATTCATAGTTGTAAAACCTTTTCGCCGGAGAAGATGGAAACTAACACTTGCTTGTTTACAAACGGTATTAATTAAAACCTAACGCTAGCTTAGGGAGAAGTTAAAAATGGTTTTCACTACTTCGTTTGTTAGTTGTTAAGCGCAAAGCTGCACAATGAAATATCTGTGTTGTGCATATCACGGGTATCGAAACCCGGTTTTTAGCGCTATAAGCTTTCAGACTTACCGCTGAGCCACTGAGGGGCACTAAGTTGGTTAATAGAGGATCTGGGGGCCATTGATTACATTCTTAAGATAAATTCTGTGAGGAAAAACGTTCAGATAAATATGCTTCTAATGAGGTTTTTATAACATTTGCTATCGATGTTTTGCACACATTACATCATATTGAGCATTTTTTGTGTTTTTGGCTCTTACAACAACCAGTGTAAGGAAATGCCCAAAACCATTTGGTGAAATTGATCATTTTCTGTGTAAAATACATCGGGAACCCAAGAAGTAATTGCTGGGATTCATTGCAGTACTGGAGATATTTTTATTTTTTACTTTTTTTGTGACTCATATATCAGTGGCGTAGGAAGCGGGAGGGGGGTGAGGCCCCCATTTTCAATCTGTCCTAGTAAGACTGCATCAAAATTAGGAAATTATTCTTAAGAAAGAAGGCGAATGCATAAATTTAACCCAAAGCCCGAGAGCTTCCAGGACCCTAAGGCTTCGCTCGGTCAAATAAACCTCCTCCCACCACCACCAACCCACACTTTTAATTTGTCTTCTACACCGCTAAACATTATTAGGGGGATCCTGCATCCATCACAGTTTTGGACCCACAAGCAATTTGTTGCATAAATAGTTTAGAAAAATATTTAAGAAGCTGATAAGGTTCACCAATAATTATAGGGTTAACAGAACCCAACCAAGAATTCTAGGGTTAAAAAACAGATAAGAATAATCAAGAGATTTCCGCGAGGAAAGTTTTTATTTGTTTGTTCGCTTATAATATCGAGGCTTATAAGATTCACCAATAATTATAGGGTTAACAGAACCCAACCAAGAATTCTAGGGTTAAAAAAACAGATAAGAATAATCAAGAGATTTCCGCGAGAGAAGTTTTATTTGTTTGTTCGCTTAAAATATCGAATGGCAACGTTTAAAAATAGCTGATATAATTAATGGTTAGGCTGCTCGTTTGTTATGCGAGAAGTATCGCGTTTGATCTTGGAAGATGCAAAGGTTGGATTTCTGAAAGACCACCTTATACTTATAGGTTGTGCAAGACTTGTAATTTGAAAAACAAATCAGATACAAGACAATTAAACTACTAATTTGTAGCTTATACATCAAAATCCAATACACTTAAGGCTTTTTAATCTGAATTACTGAAAATATGCGCGAGATTAATTTAATATAAAACAAGACAAACCTTTGCCGACGTATGGTTACCACGAATTTTTTTTCTCTTTATTATAGCCTTAACTTATGTGTTACAATTTACTAAGGTTTTTTTTTTATTTTCAGGAAACAGGGGAAAAAAACTTTTATTATCATAAAAATATAAAGCTTTGAAATTACTACTTTTATTGTTGTAAATATGTTGTTTGTATGAGGTTTTTTTTCAGGATTTTCATTCTTAAAGTCAGAGGAATGATAATAGGGTCACGAGTCAAAAGCATTTATAATCTAACTTTTTATGCGTGACTGCCACACAGTAACAAGCAACTGCTCTCTTCTAACCCGTGAAGAATATTATTACCAGTAAGTAATTACGTTGCACTGTACACGCAGTCTAAATCCGCGCGAGCTGGCTCATCCCTGGCATCGTGGGTTTCACGTGGCGTCATACATCAGTAGGTGCGGTTCTCTTGCAGATTACCAATAGGCTTCCACTACCCTGAGGGGAGAAGAACCAATCTAGTGGCAAACTTCAGATTTGCGCGGGAATCACCACGCGCGCACGAGATGATAGCACGTGCCACCTAAGTCAGCTGGCAAACGTGTGATCACTCGGCCTTTACCCTCACCTGGACTTTTGGAAAAGAACTGCCGTTATTATCCGTTTAAGATCTAACTAGTGTGGATTTTTCACGTTTAAAGTTTTCTTTGCAGAACGGCTTACCAGAACAATTACCTTACCTTGAGGGCCCAGGTGCTCTTGTAATTTAAGAAAAAGTGAAAACCAGCTGATCACTTTTCCCTCTTCAAATCTGCACCCAACCTTAAAAGGCAGCCTGATTTATAGAAAATAATATTAAATTTATAAACAGTATTACTTATCGACGTCTTTCCTTTATTTCTATACTTATTCTTATATCTTAACACAAGGACACTCGTATCAGGAGGTAACTTCCATGCTTTTGTAAACAAACGCCAAGAAAAAAAAAGAATCATTTTTGTTTGTTAGGCTTTTGATTACTTACTATTTTGATCCAAATATTGACTTGATAACTACCTCCAAACACAGAACAATAAAGGATTGTTTAAATCGTTACAATATATATATTGATTTTTCCGCTACTAGAAAATACTGAAAATTCAGATAAAAATAAATAATACAAACTTTATTTTTTCGATGACCCCACTTTGAGACTAATAATGGTTGGAGACGGCTTGAATGGGTAATGAAGAAAAACTTTAATATAAGTTTAACAGCAAATGTACAATGTTTCGACAAGGTTTTGTCATCATCAGGTACGAATGCCGTCTCCAACCATTATTAAACTTTATTTTTGCTATTGTACCTAACAAAGTTCAAAGCGAAACAACAATCGTTTCATTGTTTGATAGCTAGCTATATGTGTATGGATGGTACATTTTCTATGTTTCTGTATTATAAATCTAATACTGTATTATTGTGCCAACTTTTAATCTTGTGTTAGTCTTTTTTTAAATTCAAATCATACTTTATACTATCCTGTGCCGAATAAGAAATACACTTGTTTTAAAACTACTTTCCTTCCTATTATCGAACTTAGAAAAAAGTCATTAACTCGAATGATTTTGGACTTTATTGTATTATTGTTCTGTGCTTTTGTAATGCCATGAAAAGGTTCTGAGTAGGAAAGAGGCAGGAAAAATCATAGAAGCCGAGAGAGTGACAGAAGATGTACCCGGAAAGACCGAAAAAAAATCGAATGGGTAGAGAAACAAAAGATGCGAAAGATAACAAGATAAACACCCAGACGTGAAATAGGCTGGGTAAGAGATAAAATACAACGTTGTAAAAAGTGGGTAAAAAAATGAAAAACTGGAGGAAGACAGAAAAATGAAATACAGTAATAGGTATAGAAGAGTTTATATGATCATGGAAGAGAACAACAGCTTTAAAGCTGGAAGAATACTAATGATAGGAGCTATATAGGAAATATATCAATTAGATAGGAAGTCAGTTCTCATGAACAGGAAAATTGACATGATTATGAGTATTATTAGCATGGTGGTAGAGAACACTACAATTATCAGGAATATCTTGTTTTTGTTTGTTTAGAATTTTAGCGCACAGCTTTGTAGAAGCAATCTGCGCTAGACGTCCCTAATTTTGAACTGATAGCCTAGAGGGAAGAGAGTTAATCAACAGCACCTACCGCCAACTCTTAAACTGCTCTTGTCTGACCGAATAACGGAATTTGACCGTCACTCTTATAACGCACCCTCGGCCCCAAAATGCGGTGTGCGCTTTTGCGGCATAGGAACGCGAACCTGTCCATCATATTCACAGTTCAGGTACGCCAATTACTAGGCCGCACCCGGACCTTGAAGAAGAAAATAATTATAGAAATGATAATGGTATAGGTCGTGAGCTATAAGTAAAAAAAAAATAACTAGTTGAAAAAAAGGTTCTGTGTAAATTTCAAAAAGAGAAACTTGAGAACTGGTGGATGGTAAGAAAGAATGAAAATGAAGTAGAAAGAGAACAAGGTGGTGATAAAATAAAAAAGTATGGTAAATTATATGAAAGAAAAGATATGAAGAGAGATTTATCAGTTGTGGTAAGAGAAATATGTGTAGAGTGGCTTCGAATGGGAGATAAGGCTGCATGGAGAAGGGACGACATGAGATAAGAATACCTTACACTAATATCCGAAAAACTAACGCCAATGTACTTACAATAGGGACAACATTGACTGAGATATCATTAGAAAAGTAATATTTCTGATTCTAGGGGGAAAAACTGTAGCTGCCAACCCCTCTGGTGACCAACTGGGGTAAAATACGACAGGATAGGCTTGGAAAATGTAACAAACATTGTACTGTGTCCCAGTCGCCTTATTCATTCAGCATTGATCAGGATTCAACAATGTCACCACTTGTATCGTGCGAACGTCATTACGAAACTAATATATATATGTCAGTCGACCAACGGTCCAAAAACATGTTTTCTCAGATGCAAGTATGAAATAATTGCTACAGTGGTTCAAAGAAAGCGACAGTTACTTCAGCCACTTTTTTTTTGGCTGGCTAACTAAAGGATCTAAATACGAATGAGATTAATTTGAATGCCACATTCACCATCGCAAACGTATGCGTTCAAGTGTGAACCAATTGCAGACTATATATCTCTGTAGATGGACTACAATTGGACAAGACAACTTTTGAGATCTTCCCCAGTTTATGAGACATCGGTCTACATCCAATATGATATCAAGGAGAGGGCGGGGGGCTTTAATAAAGTGGCCAGTGAGTAGAGTCAAGAAAGAAAGGTATAGAAATAGAGAAGAGAGAGTAAAAAAGGTAAGGATATACAGGAAGGAAGAGTTTCTATATCGTGTGTTTCTTATCAAATAAATCAACCATAACGTTATTTAATGTCTGAACGTCCACTGATACCTTTGACTCCATTTGTTACAACAAAAATGGATATCTGTAGTGCCTGTCTTTCAGTATGTGTTAACGAGAACAACATATTTATAAAATCATTTAGTAAGAAGTAATATTCCCCGTAAATCCACCCTGTAGCAACAAGAGTGTAGGGATTTGGAATGAGTTATGTATTTACAGCAGCAAAAGTCATAACAAGAAATTTCAAATTTAACGACATTTCACGCACACATGGACTAAACAGTCAAGTCAGATACTTTGAGGATTAATGTATAGCCGTTCCTAGCCTTAAATTACTGACCAGATGGAGGACAGTCATATGGCGGCACCTACTGCCACAAGGACTTTGTCTGGCTGTTTAAAACGATTAACGGGATTAACTACCACTTTTATAACGCACCAACAACTGAGAGTTCGGCGTATATTTAGAAAAGCCACGTCTTAAACTTTGGACTTTTTGATACACAACGCGACATATAAACTGTCAGGTCACGCCTAGTCCAGTTATGAGAAGGCGCAATAAAGTCCTAAGAAGAATGGTCATCACATTACCTTGATACTGAAACATAATACTAATGCCAGCCACGTGGAGTATACTGTATATATTATACTGAAGAAATACCCTCAGCACATTTCAACATATCTGTTGTATTAATGAGCAATATACATTAGGTAATTATGCAATTATGCCTATTATGGATTCGTTGCTTATGACCATATCAGAAATAACAGCTTAAAAATAAGCACGCGAAATATCACATTTTAGTAAAAGCCAATAAATGTGACATAAAATATGAACTAATATAGGTTTTTCTCTGTGTTTAAATATATTAATGTAGGGAAGTTTCAGCTATATTGCAGCAACCGTCATCTAACTAAGCTTAGGAAGAAACCTGATAACTGTTAACAAAAGAACCGGAAATTCGCTATGTTAAAAGTTTTCAATGTGGAAAATTCTTGTGTTAGTTTTTGTGTCAGTAGTTATTAGTCCTTGTTATTCAGCTCAACACAACATAAAATATAATTTAGTGCTTAAAGTCGGAGCCACACCGATAGTTAATGGCGCCCAGTGCGAGATATAAATTCTGTGTCCCCTCCTCAGAAAAAAAACAAACATCTAATGTATCCTTGTCTTCAAAAATGTAAAGTCGCGCCCCCTACTGGTCGGCCTCACGTTCCCTATGGGTCAGCGTTTTATGGGGACGCACCGCTCGGCCTGCCCTTGGTACGGCCCCGTTTAAAGTACTTGGTATTGTATTAAAACTTACAGTAAAATACGGGATCGTTTTGGTAAGTGTCGTAATAGTACTTGACGTGGAAAGTCTGACATACAATGTAATAACTATTCAATGACAGTTTTTGATTGAAAAATTATTACACTGACTTGCTTGTTTTTCGGTAATGGGCCTCTCCTTAACTTTCAATACCTGTCAATTCTTAAAGATCTTGCTGCCAGTATGCAAATTGCATAAGCGGATCATGTTCTTTAGGTCAATATCAAAATACATTTCCAAGCCCCAACCTAGATCTCAGCGATAATGAAACAATCTCCTTATGTTTCAGGCATATGAGTAAAAGCTCGGACTTTGACACCTAATTTAAAAGTCGGTGTTCTCGTGTAGATTTTTACCGTCCATTTAACACAAAGTATTGAATCGTTTAATCAGAAGGGGTCCACAGCACGCTATGAGGCTGCACGCGCTTCCGCCTAGAAATGATTGGTCCGTGACGTTGCACGTGGCGGCACGTGGCAGCCGCACGCGCGTCCCAGGTCATCATAGTCGGCAGCCATGCTTCATCGAATGAAGACTAATTATTTACCATACTATTACACGGTATCCATCATACAGCGAGTAGCGGCACTACCTGTCACGTCTGCCTTTGTCTGGTCTGAAGAACAATAGAAAGTCAAATATGCGGGCGGTGGACTGCGGCTTTAACTGTTAACCTCCCAACAGAGAACGCCATGTGTGAAGCGGTGTTCTGATCTGGAGAAGAGGTTCCTGATATGGTTTGGAAGCTTTCGACTTCTAACTGTAAAACAGTATAATCACAAGTATAATTCAGATTTCGTGTGTGGATAACGGTCATCCAGCTGTGATCTAACTCTATCGTTATCATAATAAAATACGGGGCTTCTCTATTACTGGGTGAAGCAGATGATTAAAAAAAAAAGGTTCAAAAAGCAGTTCCCTTGACAATAATCGTTTTTATCGTCTATTCTAAGCTGCCTGTATTAAATTAGATTTCGAACTAAATATGTAGTTTAAACCTTCACAGAGGTATGACAGATATTTCATGTTTACTCTGAAACGTAAATAAACGTTTTGCTGTCGTAGTGGGCAATATTATCTCAACAATACTAATCTCACACAAAAATTCTACGTCTTTAATCATGAAAAATTATTAGGTGGTGAAAAACTAGCTCCTCTATTTGTTGAATTTCGCGCAAAGTTACTCGAGGGCTACCATCAGTCGCCAACTCTTTGGCTACTTTTTTACCAAAGAAAAGTGGGAATGACCGTCACGTCATAGTGCTTCCACGGCTGAAAGAGCAAGTATGTTTTGTAACTGGACTCGAACCAGAGACCGGCAGATTGCGAGTCGAGCGTCCTTACCACCAGGTTATGCCAGGCTCAGTGAAAACTACAATAAAAATAATAACTCTAATAATTCTTAAAATGAAAAAAATTTCTTCCTTCTTAAGAGGGCGCCAAAATACAATAGTAAAAAACCTAGATTTTTTGTAGCACTTGAAATGAGTTTGTTTGTTTTAAGCGAAAAGTTACAGAATGAGCTATCTGCGATGTGTCCACTGCGGAGAATCGAACACTGGGTTCATTAGCATTTGAAGCTCTCATACGTACATGTGGACCTTGAAATGAGAACGATAAATTATGCCTTAGATGCAGAATGAAAATGCTCAGAGCTCATAACTGTTGAATTAAAAACAAAAACAGTCAGTGCGTGAAACATCGCTAAAAGGCAATAAAGCTGAGGAAGAGTAACAAAATAATAAGGGCTCTAATAACTCTTGAAAAAGATAGTCGAGGACGAAGTAATTAACAGAAGATGCTAAAACTCATAAAACTATTGACAACGCTAAGAACTCTTAAACTGGAAAAATTAATACTTGAATTGTTAAAACACCAAAATAGTACGTCAAAACCAAAAAAATTTTTTTAAATTAAAAGGCAAGAGCTCTACCAGATTGTGAACTGACAAAATATTAATCAATGTTTTAGTCACTGATAATAATAACAACAAGAACTCGGATAACTCTTGACCTGAAAAATAATGTTATAATGCCTAATACATAGTTACTAAAAAACCTTAATCTCATTAATAGCTCTAATGTATAAATACCTACAAAAATATTGCCAATTTAATACATTGGTGTCTTTAAGTACTACTTGCAATGCCTATTATTTTTCCCATTTCAACAGTGTACTTGATACTATACATACATATATATCTATATAAATATAATAGTACTGTGTGTTGTATCTCCATGTAACTACTTCGCAGGATGTAGATGGACCTTCACCAAAATTCATATGAAGGTTCATTAGGTTCATACGGGGCTACATACAGATTTTCAGTTCTGCGGTTTTTATAGGCATTTTTGCGTTTTTTACCACTACTTCGCCCCCCGTTGATGGATCTTCACTAAATTTGGCATAATGGTTTGTTGGGTCCACGCAGAGATACATGCAAAGTTGCGGTTACACATTTTGTGTTTAGCAGTTTTTTGGACATTTTTCGTTTTTTTTACAGTTACATATTAGAGAAGGAACTTTCATGTTCTAAGATAACCTTTGATTAAGTATGAATTTACATAACTTCCGTCAGGGGGACGTGTACTCCAACCAGTATATAATATGGTAAAAAAAAACGGATATTTACTAAGGTTATATGAAAATGCAATGAAAATAATTAATATGATATGAAGGGTAACAATTCAAATTTTTATAACCAGCAACCCCCCCCCCCTCTCAATGGCCCAGCGGTAAGTCTGAAAGCTTATAACGCTAAGAACTGGGTTTTGATAACCGTGGTGGCCACAACACTGATAGTCCATTGAGAAGCTTTGCGCTTAACAACAAACAAAGAGTTAGCAGCCATGTAAACATGTGACACATGGACAAGAGGTTTAACACAAAAGAGCAAAACGTAGAATTTATTACCATTAGTTTTGTATGTGGTGAGAAAAGGCTAACAAGTGTGGACTACCTGAAGAAATACATCATGAATCATACACTTATAGAAAATACAATCACCTTAGACTGAGTAAGTTCACATTACTTTCGTTTGAGTGCTCTCATGTTGCTTCTAGCGGCGATTTATGCCGAGAGGTTTAACTGGTTGGAAGCAATATCAATGCATGACCAACAAATCACCAATGCCTAGTAATATCACCCCCATGATCAACAAACCATTAAAGCCTAGCACTGTTACTGCATAGCCAATAAACCGTCTATACATAGCAATATGCCAATATCAACCCATGGCCAACACACCCTCAATGCCTAGCATTATCACTCAATGACTAAAAATACCTCAACTTCTAATAACATCACTGCAAGACCAACAAACACATTGTTTAGGAACATTAGTGCATAACCAACAAACTCTCAATGTTTATTACAGTATACCTAGCGATGTTAATATTCTAATCAATATTTGCGATATGAAACATGCTGTTTGCGTACTGTGAGGGCTACACTATCGATATTTAGTGACGATGAACTGAGTGTCAAACCTAACTAGGATAACTTTGAATAAACACTTTTCGTGACAAAAGAGCATCAAAGTGCGCTGCATTCGTATGTAGGGGACTTTACGTTTAATTTTTATTTCATTTTGAAATTTCTTTACTATATCATTTTGTAGCAAGTCCATATTTTCATATATTGTTAGGTATATACTTTCAATAACATACATGTTTAACTTGAGGCTTAGGTAAATTTGATTATAAACATTTCATATCGTGATTAACGCAATAGAAAAAGAAACAAAGTATTACATAGGTTGCCAACATTAATTTTAAATAAGAAAGTTTAAGTTTCTGTCCGTTATACACAATTGCAAATAACAATGAACTTTGTTAAATTAAATATAATATTCACATCCGTCAAAGCAGCTATTCGTCAGCGACAATGGTTCATAAGAATAGGAAACAAACGTAAATTGCTTATTACCACACACTGTTTGTCATTTAGGCATAGCAATACTGTACAATTCTGTGGGCTCCTGTCTGTCTGTTTACACTTTTTTCTTTCCTTTTTTTTTAAGCTTCAAAATGTACAGCTCCAGATTTGGATTGTTAGTTTGCTGGTACTTTATCTGCGTTACATAAAAACGGACGTCGGCGTAATTGTCTGAACATGATGTAACTTTTAAACTGCGTGAAAGACGCATTCGTCAGACTTAGAATATAAAATCACATAGATGTAGTTTTTCTTTAGTGTAGATGTCATAGTCTCCGAGGGGGACCACTATAAAATTTAATACTTTATCCATAAATATTAATTTAATAAGCTATAAAAAAATGAAGTAAGGGTGTATCGTAGGACCACCATTTATCCACTGGATTGACAGTGGATCCTTTTCATACATAATAATTCAGTATATAGTTACAACTCAAAATTGTTAAGGTCTAACTGACTCAACTTGTCCGAAAGAGAATCACATTTGTTGAGAGGAAATACTTAGAAAAGAGGATTGACTCTCTGGTATTGATACAATCTTTGTATTTGTGGGACTATTTGTAATTAATTGATGGACGGCATTACGAAAGATACTGTTCCAGTTCTCAAACAGTTCTCTCTCACATCGCGTGAAGGTTAAGCTTTGACGAGCATGTCATCTTAGGAAGTCCCACAAATATATTGAATTTAGATCACAACTTCTTACTGCTCAATCCACAACCTATATGGTTCCTTGCTCAAGACAGACCATCACAAACCTGGGAATATTACACTGGGAATTACTTCACATCAGGACAAAGCCTAGATCGTATAGCTGGTTCCAATAAATCGTCGAGCAGTAACTTCCCTCGGAAGCAGTAAATATCTGTTGGTCCGTTCATTTCGACGCGTCCCTCCTACCTACATCATGCATCATTAAATTACCATCGACACTGTCATTTTCAACTATGTGTGCATATCGTTCTCTTCTGGCCTTATAGACGTGAACCGCCAACTATTGAAACTTTAATTCATCTTTGAAGAGACAGGCGCCTAGTAGTGTTATTGTCAAAAGTCCAAATGCCCTGTGTGATGCCGTGCAGTAAACTACCGGACTGAATCAGATCTTCCCGACCTTAAGACAAACTCATGAAGTATAATCTCTACTGTTTGGTCATCAGTAATCGCTCCAGATATTATTCTGAATTTAACATTCGGTCTATTGGAAGTGGAACAGCGAGTCCTAACGGTTATGTTATGTATATAATAGTCATTAAGTTGACCTTCCACAACCTTGTTCAGCCTACTTATTCTACTAATGAATTCTCTCACAGTGTTTTTCACAACCTTCTCCTTAGAAACTCGAGTGCAACATAATGAGCTAATAATTTTCCCCGGTTTCCAGCAGTCGAACAGATCTGCACAGTCAATAGTTCAAATATATTGGCTAGTCAACAGCAGGTAACACGCCCACATAGTTATACGTAAACAATAGCCAACATGAAAGAAATTTCCAAAACAACAAATTATCAAATGATCAAATCTGAAAAAGAATGCAGAATGCAATTACACAGCAGAACGCAGGAAACATGCTCTTAACTAATAAATGACACGTAATTTGTTTGTTTTTTTATTCTTTTACGTGTGATTTTACTGGGTCAATTAAATGCTTATTCATTAGATTATTTAATATTGTTAATTGTCAATATTTTGTACCACACTCATAGCTTCATGAGGAAAACGCAAATTCACAAGATGTAGCAAACACATGTAGCCTAGCCTATTTTTGTAACGTCAACGTTTTAAATTCATCAGCGTTCTATAAATACTGTATTTGCCAATTTATAAAACGACCCCATGTATAAGACGACCCTAGAATTTTTGAATAAATTAAGTGTATTTCTTTGAGGTTTGGTGTATTAGAACGAACTCTATTGTCAAGCAAGTTTAGGATGTTACTTTTGTAAATAAATTCCTAGAAGTTATTTTTAAACTGTGCTAACCCGTGCTCTGGGGTAATCAATACAACCACAAGTGTGGTTTTTTTATGCTCTTCAAATGCTACAGACAACTCAATGCGGCATAACTTAAGTCACAAACATGTAATAAACAACTTTATAAAGTTTTCATCACACTTGAACTCCTTTTCTATTACAAAAAATACTAAACCTTAAGATATAGTGATCTACTATAATAATATTTTACAAAATAAGTGTACGTTACAGAAACTAACTTTTTGATATGATATTAGCAATATTTTAGCATGACGGATGAGATCAATACATTTCAAATCAAAAATGTCTTGATTAATTGTAATTAGCAAGTGAGATATATATAACTTCTAGTCATTAAGAATCGAGACAAATAATACAATTACAAATATGTTATTGTAACGCAGTAGGTGGCACGATAGGTATTATTCATGTTCACAAATGGATACTAAAGTAGCAGTGAGACTACGAATGCTATGACAGGATCTTTTACTCAACGTTTCGACTACAAGTCTTGTCATAGCGTTCATAGTCTCATTGTTACCTTAGTATCCAGGTGACGCGATGTCAACACACTTACTCAAAAAAAAAAGCTAACAAAAGTAAAAGGAACAACGTAGTTTTGGTTTAATATGTTATTAACCTGAGAGGGCTTACTGGGACACTTTCTTTGAACGTGTGTATATGATTCTTTTTAAAATCAATTTTGATAAAAATTTACATGAATTATTTAAACCTATGTTTCAAAAGTTGATTAACGTAATCGGTTTCGTTAACAAATAAGACACGGTGATTTCTTGCAAAAATAAATAATTTCAACAACCTTTTTCATAAATGGTCCTATATTTTAATGCAAATACATGTTTAACTGTATCTTCCATTGTGTTGTCCGATACTGAAAGCTGCAGTATAACACATTACTAAAAGCAAAACTACAGTCAGTCTATAAAGTTGATCTTGTGTTATGTTACCGAAGTATATTTTATCTTTTAGAAACAAATATAACGGATCTTATATTAAACTAGCTGGGGTACCCGTCCCCCTGGACAGAAATTATGTACACTCATGATTAATGAAAGGTTATCTTAAGACATGAAAAGTTGCTTCCCTTACATGTAATTGTAATCCTAAAAGCAAAACTACAGTCAGTCTATAAAGTTGATCTTGTGTTATGTTACCGAAGTATATTTTATCTTTTAGAAACAAATATAATGGATCTTATATTAAACTAGCTGGGGTACCCGTCCCCCTGGACAGAAATTACGTACATTCCTGATTAATGAAAGGTTATCTTAAGACATGTAATTGTAATAAACGCAATAGCGCCCATAAAAACCCCAAAACGCAAAATGCAAAACTAAAAGTCTGTACGTATCTCCCAATAGACCCAGTAAACCTCATTACCAAATTTGGTGAATATCCACCCAAAAGAGGTAAAGTAGTGGTAAAAAATGCAAAAACACAAAAATGCTCATGAAAACCACAAAACGCAAAATGCAAAACTAAATATTTGTATGTACCCCGCATGGACCTAATGAACCTCCATACCAATTTTGGTGAAGATCCATCCACACC
>NW_013665765.1:707480-712939 GCF_000517525.1 Limulus polyphemus
ACCCTGCGAAGTAGTTATATGGACATACAACAGACAGTACCATTATATTTATATAGATTCTTAAAATGGAAAAATGTGCAATGTACAAAATATAATATCATATTGTTTGATGAAATGCAATTGTTGTCAATACATATATTGTTTTTAACTACTTAGAAGTTTATATATTTATTCTAGAATTACTGGTATTTTTTATGTCGTTTTTATGCAATAAATTGCTTGTTTTTGTTGTTTTTTCATGACCTTGTTTATTACAGGATCCCTATAGTAACTTATGATTCGCAAAAACATTCAAGTAAAAAAAATACTGCAAAAAATCCCACCAGTTACTTCTGAGGTTTCGAAATCTGTAGTGAGCACAGCAAAGACAGCCCATTGTGTAGCTTTGTGCTTAAGAACAAACAATCACAAATCTTAAAAAAATAGTAATTGTTTGTAATTAGGCACACAGCTACACAATGGGCTATCTGTGCTCTGCTCACCATGGGTATCGAAACCCGGATTCTAGCGTTGTAAGTCCGCAGATAACTTGTTTGTAAACGAGTTAATAATTTGGAGGTTAACGCAATTTTAATCAAGTACGTGATAAACAGCGCTGTTGGATACAGGTGTTTGAGATGCTATCTATTGTAAACTGTTTTTTTTTATTCTTTCAAAATCTCTTATTTTAACGCCCTCGTTTCTACCAAAGAATCATGATGCTACATTTTTCCCACGGTTTTAACACTAGCTACGGATGCACAACTTCAAACGAACCACCTGAAGCGCGTGCACGGTACAAGTGTGCACGCGGCAGGTATATAGAAGTTGCTGGGAAAAGTACTAGTATATGAGATAATGTATATTGGTAATCACTATGGTATGTTACCTACCATCTGGAGTAGAATATTAACGTGCTCCAATTTTGATGAGTTTATTTTATTATTTGGAAACTGATGTATAAAATGCTGGTCTTCACTTCAACACTTTGCACAAATCTCGTGTTTAAATAAGCAACAAAGTGCAGGATCTGCGTAATATATATATATATATATATTTAACAACGAATGGTGTAATAATTTAACATAAACTACTAAATTTCGTTGTATTAAAATGCTATTGTTCTTAGATGTGGCGTAGAGAACAGTCTTGGTTGCTTTTTATTTTGTACTTTAGCAGGTAGTCTGACTGAACAAGGTTTCTGATATTCACCTAACCACTGTTGATTGTGTTTCAGCACATGTTTTGATCCACTAAAGTAATCGAGTCTAAGAAAAGCCTGCTTGTTTTAGCGCAAAGCTGCGCAATGGGCTATCTAGGTTTTTGTCTATCTGCATTTTAAATCCGTTAACTTACCGCTGATCTACCTAGGAAACTAAGAAAACTCCAAGTAATAATCGATGTTAAAGCATTAAGTTTTTAAAATGAAAAAAAAAGAGAGATAGACTTCCCATTTCTAACTACAGAATTATGTTTTTATTTGTTCACAGAAAATTGTTCATGTTTTAGTTAATTAAAACCTTTCTTATGTTGTAAACTTGGTTGAATATTTTAATGCTTTGATCGAGTAAAATCTTTCATGAATCATAAACTTTATTTAAAAGTTTTTATATTTTGATTAATTGGAAAAAAAAATGGTTTGAATTGTAGACTTGTTTTTAGATATTTTGATGCTTTGATTGACTAAAATATTTCATAGGTTATAAACTTGCTTTAAAATGTTTCATGTTTTAATTAATTAACAAATGGCATAGACTATTTTAAACGTTTTAATATCTTGCCTGGCTAACCCCCCTCCCCCCGAGTGGCACAGCGGCATGTCTGCGGACCTATAACGCTAAAAACAGGGTTTCGATACCCATTGTGGGCAGAGCACAAATAGCCCATTGGGTAGTTTTGGGCTTAACTTCAAACAATTAGCTAAAATGTTTCATGGGTTATTAACTTGCTTCAAAAATGTTTTAATTAATCAACATATATTGTGTGGCTTTCAGAATTGTTTAAACTATTTTAGTACTTTGGTTGACTAAATTCTTTCATTTATTATAAACTTTCTTTAAAATTTTTGTTTTAATCATTCTAAAAATGTATGGATTTCAGATTTGTTTTAAATATTTTATTATGCAACTATAATAGTTTAAGTATTATAAATTTGCTTTAAATGTTTTCATATTTTAACTGATGGTGGACTTAAAAGTGTTTAATAAAGCCTAACTGTCCAACTTATTTTGTCGATTTTCTCATGTATCGTTCACTGCATTTATGACACACTAACCTCACAAACTCTGTGGTCCTGTAAGGACCAACGATTTTAGTGTGCTTACAGGCATTCTTTGTCGTAAGGGGGATTATATGTTTCTAGGCAGTGTGGGTGGAATTTATTTCTTTTATATGAATTTATTGGTGTATTGTCGCCATTCTTCAACAATCTAACGGAGTGTTGTCAGGAAATAGCAGTTTAAACTGATTGTTATCCGCATTCCACAATGTACCTCACGAGTTACTTAACAATGAATGGGTAGCATGGCTATATGCCATAGTACAGTAAACTTAGCACTTGCGTTTTCTAACAAATAATAGATCCACTATAAAGTGAAAGTAAATATATTTCATTTCTTTAATCTTAACAGACTATACATTACAATCAAAGTGGACACATGATTTATAAATGTATCCTTTCACAAAACGATGTAATTGAATGTTTTGTGGGCGTTAGGTTTGCTGTGTTTTTTAAGCACATATAACTTTACAAAATGAATGATACAGTTGACGTTTCTTATTTAACTTTTTATCCGAGAATATAATTTTTTCACTTAGAGATCAGTGCAGAAACGTTATTTGACTTTTAGGGAATTAAATCTTTAGTTTGTAATGCTGCTCTAACAATAATATTAAAAAAAAACATTTTTGCTCAATTCTTCAAGAGTTTGGTTTCTGTTACCTGAATAAGTGACCAGATTAATTTCTTTTACATTTCTGTAAGTATTACTTAAATGAATGGTGGCGTTTTAGTTTTCAAATTAGTCCTAATAATGTTATGATTTGGACGAATGTCTTGGGGGAGAGAAAAGCCGTTTGATTTGAATTTGTTTATAATATTATGCTCTTAAATATACTACTTGCCTCCACACTGATTGCAATATTTTATGTTCCTTTCTTAAAACTATGTTGATATGTTAATCAAACTAAATATACTACTTGCCTCCACCCTGATTACAATATTTTGTTTCTTTCTTTCTTAACACAATGTTGATATGTTAATCAAACTAAAGATACTACTTGCCTCCACACTGATTACAATATTTTATGTTCCTTTCTTAACACAATGTTGATATGTTAATCAAACTAAATATACTACTTGCCTTCACCCTGATTACAATATTTTATGTTCCTTTCTTAACACTATGTTGATATGTTAATCAAACTAAATATACTACTTGCCTTCACCCTGATTACAATATTTTATGTTCCTTTCTTAACACTATGTTGATAGGTTAATCAAACTAAATATACTACTTGCCTCCACCCTGATTACATAACAGAAAGTGCGGAGGGTGTTTAGCAGTATGTAGTGGTTCGAATCATGGACCACATGATTTAATTAATTATATGTATACATATACTTCCTAATTTTGTTTTATTTGCACTATACGTTTTAGTTGACATGTATCGAACTAAAGTTAGTATTTTCTTCGTCTTGATTACCGTTAGTACACATATAACTGGAACTAGATATCCTGTAACTGCTTCAATACCGCTTGAAAAATGTATTTTCTTAAAAGTTCAATATTGTCCTGACACTTCCCTGTCTTCCTCTCATTTGTATGACAAGATACTCTCGTTAACTTCTTATAAACACGTAAAATATTTTGAAATAATGATCGCCCCCCCCCCCAGTGGCACGGCGGTATGTCTGCGGACTTACAACGCTAGAAACCGGGTTTCGATACCCGTGGTCGGCAGAGCAAACATAGCCCATTGTGTAGCTTTGTGCAGAATTAAAAACAAACAAACAATAATGATCGTGGACTACTTGTTACTGTCTAAAAACAAAGTGGCAGATATAAATGTGTTTAACATAATTATTCTATCCTGCTAATTACCAGAAAGATTGTCTTGTTTCAGTTCGTTCGGTATGCTGAGAGATACTGGAGTCTCCCTTAAACGTACTTCTTTTTTTATATATATATAGCTCGAAATAATTATATTTTTTAAGTCAACCTGATTACCGTATTTATCTTTACGCTAGTAACAAATTGTCGTTGTATAAATCGAATTATGAAACCTTTTTCTTTTTGATACAGTACTTATCTTTTTAAACTCAATGTTGATTTGAAAATCAATCTAAATATATTTTGCTTTAGCTCTGATGACAATATTCTTATCTCAACACATTGCTAATACATATCATAAGAATCCATGAATGGAAGCACAAGAGAATGCATTATAATATGTCAAGCACACTACATCTACTATATCTTGTGCCGACGAGATCTTTCGCTCAATACCAGAGCTCATCTGGCCGGCCTGTATATGACAGACATAGTAGAGCTCTAGGCGCTATATATATATATTATCAATTGCCATGAATAACAACTGTTACAGTGTCTGTTTGTGTTTTTCTTATAACAAAGCTATATCGGACTATCTGCTCTGTCTACCGAGGGGAATTGAACCCCTGATTTTAGCTTTGTAAAAACTGTTACAGTAGGAACAAGATTAAGGAAGTGAATTCTGGTTATTCCCAATTTTTATTTTAGCCATTTTCAAGGCAGATTTTTACCGTAAGAATTAATGACATAGCATTTTAGCCATTTTCAAAGCAGATTTTTACCGTAAGAATTAATGACATAGCATTTTTCTTACTTTATTTTTAATCTGAACATCGATTATTTATTATTAGATAGATCTATTTGCATCGGTCTTCGTTACATTAGTTTTACGTAACACATTCAACTATAACTAAATACACAATTGAAAAATGTTTTTCTATCTGTTGTCAACTCAAAAAAAACTAGCTCAAACATTTTCGTTGAGTAAATAGAATATGTGAAAGTTAAAGAGTACGATTCTATTGAATTTACATTAAACTTCTTACCAATAACAATCCTAAATAAGATCCTAAGAATTGGTAGATGTTTATAATATCGATAAATCTCGTACACTTTTGCTTGAAATGACTTAGAAGGAATCTTTCACAGGCTCCGTGTACATTCTGAATTATCGTGTACTTACTGAAAGATTATTTCCACCATTAATCATGTGCTGTAACGTATACTGGAAATTTGTTTGCTTGCTATAGAGCAAGACCACAGTGGGCTATCTGCTGTGTTCACAGCAGGGAATCGAACTCCGGATTTTAGCGTTGTAAGTCCCTAAACTTACTGCTATCCCACCAGGGGACTACTAAGACGGTTTTGTTTGTTTGTTTGAAATTAAGCCCAAACCTACACAATGGGCTATCTGTGTTCTGCCCACCA
>NW_013665765.1:713084-722787 GCF_000517525.1 Limulus polyphemus
GCCCACCACGGGTATCGAAACCCGGTTTCTAGCGTTGTAAGTCCGCAGACATTCCGCTGTGCCACTGGGGGCTACTAGGAAGAAAAATTATGAGAAGTATAATTTGACCTTTGAAGTGAAAACGAGTGAGAGTAAATGTTTAAATTAATGTGTGTTAAACTGCTATTTAGAGTAATATTTTTAGTGTGGTCAAGTGTTTATTGTGTGTGTGTGTTTTTTTGAGCGATTGGCTAGCAGCAAGCTTAGATTCTAGATAATTTCAGAGTTGTTGGGTGTTGAGAACTATTGAGCACAAGCTACAGATGGTGTCCCAGCATATCCTGAATTACAGGCAGGCAGGTGGATGTGAGATAACGCGTGTAAACAAGCAGCGTGGGACCGTCTCGTTGAACAAACATATCAAACAAACTTCAACCTGCTAACCTGCGCTGTAATGTTCTCTATAGTCTTTTCTCGCCGCACCTGATGTTTAAGTCGTTACGAAAATAATCCGAAAGGAAAAAAAAAAACACAACCAGAAACTCCAATTCCAAAACAATGATCCTATATCCTTAAAGCCTCAGCAACGTCCGGTTCGGATTCGTATCTAAGAAAGCCACGTGTAAGGCGTGTGCCTTATTCTCACGATTGTTCCGCCGTCGAGATACTTCAGTATCTCCAGTTACATACCCATAGTAATAGTGATTGATAAAAATAATAAGTCTTAGTTGACGAGAGTTCCTGCAACATCTTTCAATTTGTCTACCTATCGATCGATTGATCAATTCTTCTATTTGACGTTAGATTTTATAACAGGGCATTCAATATTAAAAGTGTCAGAGTTGAAATATATAATTGTGTCTCTGCAAACATAATAAAGCACTTAAAGAAATGTGAAGTTTTCTTAAATTGCACAAAATGAAATTCAACGGGTTTTTATATAAATGGTAACAGCTCAAAACTTCATTTATTAACAACGTATTTCCAGGTACAGCAAAGGCAAGGAAGATCCGACGAAACACAAGACTGAAACTTCTGAATTAAGAACAAAAATGATGATCCAAAAAAAGCGTAATAATGACTGTCTGCATCAATCCATCTTTCTAAAAGACAAAAATAATACAAGATTAACTCTTTAAAGCAACACTGGAATAAAAACTGGAAGTAAATCTAGAATCGTGGTGGAGGCTGGAACAATACATATAATATTTTGCAGACGTCCAACTATCTGTGGTGGTATTAGTCTTAAGTTATTTAAGAAGAGAATAACAGATTACGACGACGTCGTATACAGAGGTGTTAACCGTGTCATGTCGGGTATGAATATGCATTGGCTGTTGACAAAACGAACTAAATTCACTGTACAAGACCGATGGAAGCGGTAGGGTTAAATCCCTACCACACTTTAGGCTAGTGATTACGTGGTTTTAAAAATTGTATTGGTCAATACAGCAGATAATCTCATTACTTTTATATAGGCTATACACACGCACTTGATGGCCCTACAAGCAAAATGTAGCTTCCTATGTAATGTGTTGGATATTTTCATCAGATCTAGCAGATAATGTACTTAGGCGTAAGAACTACCTTATTATTTTATCTACATGAAAGGATAAAAGTCATAAAAGAACAAATGTGCCAAAGCACCCCAGTAGCACAGCAGTATGTCTGTGGACTTACACCGCTAGAAACTGGGTTTCGATACCCGTGGTGGGCAGAGCACAGATAGCCCTTTGTCTAGCTTTGCACTTAACTACAAACAAAAAAAATATATTTATACGTTCGTTATAAAAAGTTGAGGGCATTTCCGAAATCTAATTATGCAGAAATTTTACGATTTTCTTCTTGTTTCGTTTACTTCTGCAAATCTACACTAGAGCTATCTGCGTCCCTAATTTTGAACTGATAGACTAGAGGGAAGGCAGCTAGCCAACAGTACCCATCACCAGTTCTTGAGTTACTCTAATCGAACAGAGGAATTTGATTGTCACTCTTATAAAGCACTCGTAGTCCCAAAATGTGGACACGCTTTTTTTTCTTGCGTCACCGGAACTGAACCAGGGATCCTCAGATCCACACTCTAAACATTAGACCACCCCCAGCCCGAAAACGTGTATAGATATCAAATTTTCTTTTCAAGATGATAAATTATGAACACTGAACGTGAAAAGATAATATCATATATTCATCTATTGAAGCATATATTTGAACTAAGTGAAATATTAGAGCTTTATTTAAATATCACGGCAAGCGTTTTACAAAGTTTAAATGCTTAAAGCATATTTTGCCAGAAATGCAGGTAATTTATTTTAATTCCTCGTTGGCTAAAACATTATAATAATTAATTTGATAATTAATTAATGGATCTTACATATCTATGTTTCTAGTAGAGAAAATAAAAAGAACAATAAATCGTCCAAATAAACACAAGTTTTATATTTTTTGAATACATAGGCTTTTAAAATAAATTTATAAAGACTAATTAAATCACTCAAAGTTCGCGTGATATTTGATCTAGATGGTGAGTACCTGACGTCTTCTTCCTCCAAAAACCTATTTTTTTAATCTTATCGAATAATAGTGACTAACCGAAAATCAATAATAGTAATTAGGTTTGGGTTATATACAACAATATATTTATTCAAGAGATATTTCTCCTGGGACGGTTTAGGTTAAATATCAATTGAAAGTTACATTGGTGGTCGAAAGCTAAGGATGGGGAGGAGGGGGAGGGGATCGTACAGACCACCAGACTCCGGCAGCTAGAAATGGACTTTATGGGGCTTTATTTTTTAAAATTAATGTTGAAAAGAGTATTCAGCGACTTCTTCTACATATCTAACGGATAAAGGAAGTTATTAACTTCATTTATGGCCGGGAGTAGCCTAGTGGTTAGTGTGTTCGGACTATAAGTCCGGGAGTGAAACGTGATCTGCACTTTGGGCCGTACGTGCGCTATAAGAGTGAAGGCCAAACCCAATTATTCTGACAGGCAAGAGTAGTTAGCTCAAGAGCTGGCGGTGGGTGCTATTGAATAGTTGCCTTCCCTCTAGTCTGTCAGTTCAAGTTTAGTAACTGCTATATAAAGGTACACTTTATGCACCTTCTGCACGAAAACTTTGAAGCAAACAAAAATTAATATCATTTGAAATACTGTTGAAATAAAAAACAAACAGCTGCTATATATAGTTATTAGAAGCCATGAAGTTATCGTTCAAATTACTTGGTGAATGAAGCTTTAGATAGGGCGGGCTATCTGTGCTCTACCCACCACGGGTATCGAAACCTGGTTTCTAGCGTTGTAAGTCCGCAGACATGCCGCTGTGCCACTGAGGGGCGTGAAACTTTAGATAGGGATTAGTTGATATTTCAACACTTGACCTACAAATAGAATTTGGTTCCTAATCACGTGTGTTCATTTGCACAAACGATTGGCTTCTAATGAGTAAAATTGTTTGAAAATTCAAATCATGTGTATTCTTTACTTGTGCTTTAATAATTTTCGTATTGTTTTACACAACAATACTTCTAAAAGCGACGCTCACAATGACCCATCTGTTAAAGTTGCATACATTTATTATTCTAATTTTATGTTTGTTAAAATACTTTGAATATATACTAGAATAAATATTTTCCTTACGACTAGTTGCGTTTTCACTAAGCCTAATCATATGAAGATAAGATCAGGACTTAGCCTATAAACGAAATTGTGCATATATATACATCTATAAACGTTTCTAGTCAGTAATGAAGATGAACATTCGAGTTTAATATTTCTTCTGTATATATATATTAAAGCTTCAGCATGCACAAATATGGAACTATGCCATTTTCATACTGATTAAAACCAATAATAATAGTAATAAAATTATAGGTTGGCGGTTCCGAATTAAGGGAAATTACACCATTCTTTGAGTTAGTTATATCTTATTTTTTATTCATTGTTAATAACAACTGCGTTGTTGTCTCTTAAAACTTATTTACTTGAATCCTTTATAACAACCATCCTAGCTATCGATGTTACTATAGCAACCGTAAAGGCTATCCCAGGTGTCACTGTGAGTCCACTAAGAGTTTACCGAGCGGTGCCAGTGCTTGTGAGTCCTCCCTAAGCATACACTAACAAGTCTTGTAATCTTCACTAGGAAGAACGAAAACGAGGCCACGTGAGAGTGCGGTAGGCCCGAGGCACGAGATAACGGGACATGTATAAAACTGTGCACGCGAGTGGGGGTTTAAAGACTGGTAGCGTTTTTGCGCGAGTCATTCATTTGTTTAAGGTTGTCTGGTACGAACGTTCTCCGTCCGAAAATGTGCCTTGATTTTCATAAATCAAAACGACTAAGCGAATTTTAATTTAATTTCATACATTCTATTTTATCAGGCTAAGCTGGATAAAGTATAAATTAGTCTAACTATTTCTTCTATAACAAATCCTTATTTCTTGAAAAGCATAAAATACTTAACGTCTTATTTTTCAATAACATCAAGTAATAAAACAAAACAATAATAATAATTTGATTGTTAAAATGCCGCGGTCTTTTCTTGTGAAAAAAAAAGCGATCAGGCTTTCTACGAAAAGAAGACCTGACTGCACCGTCTTTTTCGCAGTTTGGAATTCGGACCATTTCTTGTCCAAGTGGACGTATTCTAGAAGCTGTCAATGATAAGTACCATATCCCAGGAAAGTTCCAGATATCTCCTGATGCCATGTTCGGTAAGTTTCTGTAGATATATATATATATGCATATATGCAGCCGGTGATTGATAGTATAATACTAAAAGTGAATACAACAGAGCTGTTCCATCTCTTTATCAGTTTTATAGAGTATTTCTTCATTTAAAATGTTCTTACCCTTTTTTTGTGTTGTTAAAAGTGCGCAAGAATACATGGTGACTTTTTAAGTGTGTTTACCACAGTGTCCACCACCATCTAGCGGAGAAGTTAACATGCAGCCGCTCAATTCAAAATTCATCGTTTTATTAAACCGTATTTGAGGGCCTGGTGGCTAGGACGCTAGGCTCGCAATCTTTGGGTCGCGGGACTGTAACCTGTCGCCGATTATGCTCACCCTTTCATCCGTGGGGGCGTTAGAATGTGATGATCAATCCCACTATTCGATTGGGGTAACTTAAGAGTTGACGGTGAGTGCTGTTGGTTAACTGCCTTCCCTTGAGCCTCTCACATCAAAATTAGGGTCATGTAGCGCAGATACACCTCGAATAATTTTCCGCGAAATTAAAAAAACAAAGCAGATTTCAGATATATAAATGTGTTACTGATTTTTCGCAATATTTTCTTGAATCTCAAAAATTGTTGTTGCGAATTACTAATAAACAGCAGATTCCCATATATTTTTTAATTAATATTGTTAAAGGTTCGTTTTAAAGTACTAGTACAGGTGATTATATTACTTCGTACTGTTTTTGTTTTGTTTTTAAATATGAAACTATCATAATGTATAGAGGGCAGTTTAGTTCTCAGTTGTAGTAAAGTAATTTCACAGTACTATTCAGAAATGTTGTTGCTAATTTTCAAAGGTGTAATTATGCATGTTCCTTCTCTTATTTAATTTTCTAAAAGTTGTTTTGATAGATAGTAATACCGCGACTTCTATAAAGAAATATTTGTAATATTCATGTTTTTTTATAAGATTAAAAAATATGGGAAGTTAAAACGTTAGAACTAGGCGACTGTTTTTTGTTGTTTTTTTCAGTATGAATTAGGCTAAAACTCATCCAAGTTGAGTTTGATTGTTTGCAGTTTAGCATAACGCTATACAATGGGCTATCTGTGCCGTGCCCTTCGCGAGTACTGAAACCCGGTTTTTAGCGTTGTAAGTCTGCAGACGTACCGTTGTCTTAGTTGAGATAAGAACACAAATTTAACTTGATTATTTCTATAGAAATGTATTCTTATAAGGACTTGGACCTCAAATATATATTTTCTTTTAATTTAGTATTACTGTTAATAGACTATACATAGAAAAAAATATGAAAACTATAATAATAACAATAAAAAGACTATTTACGATATAAGGTTCGTCATCTATCTAGTTTGTATTTGTCTTTTGATAAAAAGAACCAGATAAACCAACTGCCTTTTACTAGTCTTTCAAAAATTGTGATTCATTCAAGAAAAGAAAAATACACAAGCGGAAGAACTAAGAGAAAAGGAAGGTGTCAACCCCCGAGATCTAGGCCTGGTGGGGGGCAAATTAATGCTATTTAATAACTTTAAGGCTGCCATATATTATATTTTTGGAATAACTCCATTTGAAGCCTATAAATGCCACATTTTCTGGGGGTATACCCCTGATTTCCGTACTTGTACCATGTTCACGATAGCAACCTGTATTATACTTATACAAGACTGGAAGGTATCACTTGTGTTTATGTCAAGCCTGGTAGAAGTTAACTTGTTCCAAGTACTACAAACCTGACATTTTCACGAGCATAAAAATCAGCATTCACTTTCATATTTACGGACCACAGGTGTCATTTACTCACGGTCCATTTTTATTTATGTGTTAGGCCTAATTACCAGCTAACAAGATCAAATAGTTTTAGGCTTCGACAGTTGCCAACCGCTATCAAAGTTCAATCTGAGCACGCTTTATGTACCTTTAATCACGCTATATCCTTAATAATTAATGAATAGAAATATAGAACATTGTGAAAAATTGAAACTTGGATTGTTAGCATTTTTGTAAGAACACCTAGACACTCAAATACAACCGCATGGCCTATGTCAAGCTAGTTCGAATGTACAGGATAACATCCATTGTGAATTACCGGTCTTAAGTTATCTTTACCTTGTGTTATAAAGTAGAAGTGATTTAATGACTTGCTGTTCTGTGTCTACTAATAAAAGGCAGTTTTATACACTTTCGATTCGCTTTGTCAATATTTTGTTTTGTTTTTTCGCTATTCTTAAGATTTTACTATAATGTCATTAAGTATTCATTATTTTGAACAGGATTGTAAACAGCCTCATGATCTATGTCATCAACCCTTGAATTTAACCGGAAGTAATCATATTTCACGGAAATGACTAGTTAACCGATCTTAATTATTATAATATATAAAAATAAAATTAATTTAGTCTCGCATGTTTCGCGAAAATGACTTATTTACCGACATTGATTATTATAATGTATAAAGATACAATTAATTTACTCTCATAGAAACATGTCTTGCTCACACATTAAATTGAAGCGAAACCAACAGTTTATTTCAAATATTTGCCGTACGAGCTAGCTGCCTGCCAATTGTTTAAATATATTTTATTATCAACCATTTGCATTTGAGGTGGTGTTTTCACTGTAGTTGGAATTAAGTGTCTACTCTGATGTTGGCATATTAAAGTCTAAAAAACGCTGCTCTAAAGTGTGAAACCGAAATAAACCATTTTCGCGATATCGCCAGGCTCCTTACATGTTACTGTTGTTGTTTTCTATCTGAATGTATAGTATATAGGTTGAAGTGCGAGAAATGTAATCCAGAATCCTGTTGAGGCACCGAACAAAATTGAAATATATTAAAAATATCCAGTTTTGGAGGCTTGAAGCATATAACTTAACAGACTTTAACTGACGAAGATGGTTGGTATCCACAATATTTTTCAAGGATTGTATATTTATGGTGTAAATGGGATTCTGAGGGTGAGTGATAATTACAAAATGTTAAAATTTATCATTTATGGCGTAAAATTAATAAGTTATTCAACTACTCTTAAAAGTATCAAGTGTGTTCTTTTTCCCATTGAGTTAGCTGTTTCAGAATATTTAGATCTTTATCGTTAATGTTCTTTACTTCTTGTACACAATGTTTCCTTAATGGTAATTCCTGATTACAGGCTTAGATTTTAAAATTAAATTAGATAGGATTTTATTCTAAAGAAACTAGCTGTTAATACTCGCAAGCTGGCACGTTTTCTGAATTAGCATAGTCTGTATTTAATCCGTAACTTCGCATCAATTTTCCTAGACGTTTTGTGTATCTGCTTCAAACCTTCACAGTTACTCAGTTATTGTGTTTTCGCTTTCTACATCAAATCGGTTTTCCTTTGACAATAACATCAGGTGATTGCGGAATAAAACGTTCTGAAGACCCACTAAGTTGGATAATAGGTACCTTACAATTAACCCAGCCATCTACGTAAAAATAATTTGGTTTCTCTAATCAAATCTTCTGGGGATTAATTTCACTGTTTGTTTAGCGCAAAATTACACAATGAGCTATCTATACTCTGTCCACCGCAGGGAATCGAACCACGAATTTCAGCGTTGTAAGTCGGCTTTCCCCTAACCCACCGGAGAATCGGAAAGCTCGTTCAGTAGAGAAATGATAGAAATGTATGTATTTTTTTGTTGATTGTACAGAGTTCGAACCGTGACGGATAAAACTGTTAAGTTATTGCAAGGAAAAAAAATGGTATTTCAAGTTAAAGACAATAATTCTGACGACATGTTTGAAAACTTATAGTTAATTTATAAAATACCCAATATTATTTTTGATTATGAAAAAAAGTTGCTCTGTTTTGAGAACGAAAACGCTATAAAAAGCAGTATTGATCACTTTGAATTCCTTGTGTTATTTACACTCACAAGCAAATAAATCTTGTTTTTTTCAAAGTCTAAAGTACATTTGTAGCACATTTTAATGACGAGATTTCCCTTGTCGTAAAAGATAAAAGAAAAACAGTTTTTCTTCTGAAGTTTCAGCGTAATATTTATAACTAAATAAATATGTGACGTTATTTTAACTACTGATAAACAACACATGATGTAATAACATATCCCCCCAAAATATGCAGGAGAGGGTGAAATAACAAAAAACTTGCGTCACTGCTTACCTCAAGTAATAGAAATAGAAACTTCTTTTCAAGAAACAACAATAAATTCTATAATACAATAACACTAATTACATCGACTTTGATATTTGCCAATAATACCATTCTCAAGTAAACAATACTACAGCAGTTACAAAAACAAAAAAACTTATCACTCTACATGTAATGATAAAACCAGATGTCCAAAAATTGAACTTGGACTTTATGGACATGCAAGAGTATATTTTAGTTTCTCGCTATAAAGAGAGCCTGTCGGAACGAGAAATTAATATCGTACGACCACAGATTAGAAAATGACAACAGGTGCTTTGAAGTTTGTTTTCATAGCACGGCTTTCAGTCTATAAAGAAGTATTATGAGTTCACCGAGAAAAAGAATAAAGTTGGTATTTTCAGGACAGAATTACTCTCTACCTAGCTTGTTAGTTTCTTGATATAAATCGATACAACTTTTAAAATGTCATGTTATCAATTCTTGGTGAAAGAAAGCAATTACTTAAGTTTACCGGACGAAAATAATGTTATTTCTTCTGCCGGCACAACTAAATATTTGTTTTAATTACCATCAGTTTTCGTCGATTGTGGTGCCATCTGTTGAAAAATGATTTTATACAAAGTATAGAAATATTATTACGACATTTAAAACATAGTATATCAAAAGCATATTAAGAAATGGGCATTTAAGTACGACAGCATTTGTACACAAACCTTAATTTTATAAATTCATTGCAATAGTTTCATTTTTAGTGGCATAAGTGAATAAATATTGTATATTAAAATTTAGAATGCGTAATTATTAACTACTTTTTCTTTAAAAAAATTTGAATTAATTTCAGCAAATATCTGTTTGTTTGTAATTAAGCACAAAGCT
>NW_013665765.1:722853-725234 GCF_000517525.1 Limulus polyphemus
TGCCCACCACGGGTATCGAAACCTGGATTCTAGCGTTGTAAGTCCGCAGTCATACCGTTGTGCTACTGGGGGCTTTAGCAAATAAAAGTTTAATGTATTTCATTATTATTGTTAATACGTATTATTACACTTTAGTGAATTTTACTTAACTCTTGTGATTGGGCCGGCACTTATGAAAATATTGTTAAATGTACAGGAAATATATTTTATGACTAAAAGACAAAAAAGTTTGATTTCTTGTTATTATAAAATGAAAAAAAGTCTATAACCCAAATACCCATTACTTAGATTAAGTTTCGTGAAGGAGGGAGCAACTGATTCCACAATGTTTGAAGTGCACTTTTCAATAGATATACTAATAATAGAGACGCTCTAGGTTGTTATGAATCCCGTATAGGTGTTCTTCAGTACCCAAGCAATCAACGACTGCTGTTTGACATTTTTGGAGTGGTTGATAAAAACCTGTCACTCCTGGAAATCAGGATTTGTTTAATAATAACGATCTCCATCGTCCTTGTCGCTGGTATAGGTTTAACAAAATGAACTTGGTAAATATTTACTAAAGAAGTGGCTGTATAATAAAGACCCAGACTTCTATTCTTCTAGAAGCTTTCTATAACTGTAAGCCTTCGAGCCCAGCAGCGAATTAAAATTGGTCAATGCGTGGTTTAATACATAAAACATCTGCCTCTATGTCCAAAGAAGACAATCAATACTTGTTTTAATAGAACACCAACTTTAAATAGCTAGGGCACGTGCTCAATTTTATGTGGAAGACATATTCTTAACATAGATTAAGGTGTTGTATAAGCCTGTTAACAGAGGCCTATGCCTGATCTCTTTATCTAGGCCTATGCCTGATCTCTTTATCTCGTTCCTTATCAAAAATAAGAGAGAATCCTTAATGGCTACGGCACTTGAAATTCTTTTATGCAGGATTAGAATAAATTAATCTGTGAGCCTTTTTTTCTTCTTCTTTTTATTAGCTATATTTTTGTGCACCAGCAATACCAAGCGTGGGGCGCGGGTATACCCGATTCAATTTTATTAATAAGTAGGATCTCTACCAGCCTACCCTCAAATTGAAGTTCTTTTAGGCAAGATTAGATTAAATTAATCTATGAGATCTTAGGCGTGGTCAAATACATCAATCTGAAGGGTTTGACCTCCTGAGGCCCAACCTGTAATACATCTCAACTCGGTCAAGAGATGACGGAGCTATGAGCTAAAAGTTTGTACTTTGAAAAACTCTGAGATATTGTATGAGCCGTTATGCCGCGGCTAACAAGTATTTCACCTGACATTGGTTGTTTTCAATATTGTTGTTATATTTATCTTTATTATTATTATTTTACATCATAACCGTCGTCTTGTGGGAGAGCGGTAAGCCTACTGAATTGCAATGCTAAATTCTGGCGTTCGATTCCTCGCGGTGAATACAGCAGATAGTCCAATTTAACTTTGTTATAAAACAAATAAACAAACTAATACATAATAACCGGTTAGCAATTCTCAGTTTATTTGTATTTCTTGGCAGTACATGAGCCTTATAAAAAACGAGACTTTCTCTAGAGTTTAACATCAAATATTTAAAAAAATTACCCATCTTCTTTCCCTCGCTTGTCTTTTATTGTCCTTTTTTTAAGGCTGGTCTTGGTCTGCTGGTTAGCGTGCCCCCCAAAAAAGTCCAAAATGTTTGCCAAATTGCCGCTGAATACGCTTCACGCTTTCAGCTGTGGATGAGTTATAACAGTGACAGTCAATTCTCTTATTGTATTTAAGTCCAGATACAGCTCATGTGGATCGAAGAGTAGTTTACGATTAGTGACAGCTATATCTGAACCCTAGGGTTTGATCATTTAGTCCACGTGTTGCATAAGGTGCCCATTAGGGTTTGACCACTTAGCCCACGTGCCTGTCAGTAAGGGATTCTTAGATTGATATATTTATGGTTCAATAATGTGTATTTGAAAGCATGCTCACGTGTTATCATACACGAAAAGTGTGTGTGTGTGTGTGTTTTCTTATAGCAAAGTCACATCGGGCTATTTGCTGTGTCCAGCGAGAGGAATCGAAACCCTGATTTTGAGCATTGCAAATCCGAAAACTTGCTTCTGTCCCACCGGAGGACTACACGAAAAGACATCATAATATTACAAAATTAAACAAATCGCAATAAAGTTTGTTTGTTTGTTTTGAATTTCGCGCAAAGCTACACGAGGGCTATCTGCGCTAGCCATCCCTAAGTTAACAGTGTAAGACTAGAGGGAAGGCAGCTAGTCATCACCACCCACCGCCAACTTTTGGGCTACTCTTTTACCAACGAACAGTAGGATTGACCGTCACATTATAACGCCCCCACGGCTGAAAGGGCGAGCATG